>NW_016158887.1:51791-64212 GCF_001687245.7 Rhagoletis zephyria | reverse complement strand
GCGTGTATATATATTGTCAGTCCGACTTTCTTCAACATACGATTCAATTTCTTTGTCGGGTTTACTATATCGACTCTGGTTGAGATTGCATTCCGATTAAGAATACAGTTTTTTTTTCCCGAGTACCTTTCAAATCATTGGAATTAACTAAATTAATTAAGTAAACAAGTATTAACTTACATTTTTCATTTTAAAATCGCTCCAGTTTGTAAATTTTTAAATTTAACGAACTTGTTTATTCAAATTATCGTCGACAAAAAATCCAACCATGTGCCACAATCATATGTTTTTCCTAATTGCAAATTCTTGCTGGCAAAATTTTTTCCGGCTCGAATTTGTAACTTCTCTCCAAGAAATTGTCTTTTTACTCGTGATTTATTTAAATAAAACATGTGAAATTTAGTTAAAACATTTTAGCCGTTTTTAGCCGGTTTTTTTTTTGGCAATTTAGCCGGTTCGTCCAAAAAGTTCTGGCAACACTGATGACGAACCCGTACCCTTGGACAAATTATTGTGACTTTTTGAGCCTAACGCATACATTTTTACATACATATGTATGCTTGTTTGTATTAAATTATATGGTTCTTAATATAAACAAATTTTAAGTGGAAATAATAGCCGAGGGTTTCATTGCCCTTTGTCGGTAGGCTTTAAGTGAGACCGACTCTTACTTACAAAACATTTCATTATTGAATCATGCATATACATATGTATAGTAAAATGACGCACAAGAAATGGAAAAGAAATTTTCTTCTATCAAAATTTTTTAAATCAGTATGCAGCTCTCACGAAAAAAATGCTGGTAAATATATTTATTTCTTCAAGAAGATTTACAGGAACAGCAAAGTACTTTTTCAAGCAACAGAAATAATGAAAAATATTTCTTCTGATTTTTCTTGAGAACCGCAGACGGCCCTTACATATCTATGTGCGCAGGTATACAAAATTTTTCTTGTGTTGGGGAGCATGGGTTATTATTGCCTCGCACAACTGAACATAGAATTGGAGCTGCTCCTACGTCGCAAAATAGTTATAAATATTACAAATAGAAGAATTCTCTCACTTTTCTGGTGTTTCATCCCTCATCTTTTTTGCAGATATTAACTTCGACCAACTGTTTACAATAATGAACATTTCACCATGCATGGTGAGCTGACAAAAACTTCTTGTTTGTAATTTTTTGTTAGAAATGCCTCGATGCAATTACAATGACAAAATCGTGACAATAATGAACGACAACACTTTGCGACAAGAGTTTAATGGTGTGCTTGGCTCAGTGGTTGGCGTTGCTGAATTTGAACATCGATGATGCGGGTTCGATTCCTGCTGAAGTCTAGAGAAAGAGACCTGCTGAGGGGATGTGTTAATCTGATTTCCGAAATAGCAGCTCTAACTTCTACCGCTTATACTTTGCTGCTCTTTCCATTTTCCCTAACGAACAAATCGTGGTACAAAGCTCAATAACTAGTTATCTCGTTTAAGAAAAAATTTATTCATAAAATGTTTCAGCGAAAAAAGTCAATTTGTTTGTACTTTCCAAGAATAGGTTTATTGATTTGCTTTATTGTTGACTCTGTTTTCAAAAACAATCTTTCGCATGGAACATACATAAGCTGCATTTTTTTGTAATCGAGCGACAAAAGAACGCTCAACTCGGATAAAAATTCCTTTTAGCTACTTAAGCAACCCTGCTGGTAGCTGGCAAGAAACATGTGATTAGTTAAACGGGATTTAAACACAAAAAACAATTGAAATTAGTAATTATGCGAGGTATTTGCGTAATATATATGCTTATTTAAATTATAAATCAGTATATACGAAAACAAAAATTTCCCTCTCCACTTTCTCATTAACAATTCACAATAGAGCAGTTTTTTCACGTATCACGTATCAGGTCGCGTATTTTTTAACCGACCTGGCTGAACTCGGATAAATAGCCGAGTTTGTGTTGTTGCTTTGCGTGTATTTGGTCATTTAAGCGAGTGTTCTTTTGTAGCTCGGTTGCAAAAGAACGGACCTATAGATATGTTGAAACTACCCTGCAAACCATATTTCAGAATATTCTGAACTGTAGAGAAATTTTAAAGAATTCGTAAAGATCTCATCCGATTTTTTGCCGAATTTTTTAAAATAAAATAAACTGTGCACACTTCGATTACTTTACGAAATTTCGGAAGAAAATCGGTAAGGCAATGAAAATAATGCTGCTATGTGAAGAATTTGTTTTATTTGAAGATTCGTAAAAAATCGTCACAGAAATAAGATACTCCTAAACATTTCGTTAAGATTTCGGGAACTTTGGTTTGCAGGGTATATACACATATGTATGTACACGGTTACAAATTTCGGTTTTAATTTTATACTTTTGGACTACATATATGACCAAACTAAATTTACAAACCTTCCAAGTTTAAAAAAAAAGAGCACATATGTTGAGTTTAGAATTTAAACAGTTCGGTTTAAATTTTAAACCCAAAGATTCTCTATTTCTTTTGCTTCACGTTACACTTTACGAAAGCCTTTTCATAATTAAGAATTAAAAAAAAAATCTTAAATTTCATGTTCCGTCTGCTGGCGATTGAACCCGGACAGCCTTGGTAGCAACCAATTGTATCAAGCATCCTTGCACACTCAGCTACAGCCATGCATGTAAATGTGCTTTAAAATGTTGAGTTTGAATCAACACCACATTTCGCTGTGTTGATGCCGTCAGTTCATAAGATTTGCTCTCTCTTTCTTATAGCCCAGCCAGCAAAAAATTCGAAAACCGATCCGAAAAAGGACAAAAAGTGGATGAAGTACGGATTTTTGTACGTTAACTGATTCCATTTCGGGATACTTTGACGATCCGTTTTCCCACTAAAGTGTACGGCAAAAATGTATGTACAGACAACAGTATGTGAAACGGATGTTTTCGGCTGTTTTTCTGAAATTTGTCTGATTGAATTTTTCGTTCAATACGCTTTCCTTCTGCACTTCACAGATACTTTTTCATGGTTCAAAAGAAATAAAATAAAATTAGGAAGCGCCTGACGGAATTCTGAATTCTGCACGCTCAGCCACTGCCAACTACGTATGCATGCTTTCAAATGTTTAGCTTGAGCAAAAAAATACAATTATTGCTTTCAAATGACATCATCTTTTTTGAACGTTTCGAACGTTTTCTGGGTACGAAAATTGATGATAACTGTAGGAGCTTTTCTATTCGTTTTCAGATACGGAAAATTTAACTAAACTGCACTGTCGGCAAAATTTACGTTTCTTTGCTGGCTGGGAGGGGGCTTGGTCTCTGCCACAATCTTCTTTAACCGTGTGTTTACACTCCTACCCCAAAGCACCTACCAGTAAGGAATGCTTTAAACAATTATTCTTTGAACACTTTAACAGTAGCCATATGTCCAACTGGATCCCCATATTTACAGATGGATCAAAAACTGACCACAGTACAACTTTCGGTGTAGTGCACCAAAATGGAACACTCATAACAGCCGGTTGGCTCCCATTGCACTGTTCTATTTATACAGCAGAAGCAGTCGCGGTACTACAAGCCGCAGAATTTGCATCGAAAAATAAAGGGCATTTCGTTATTTGTACAGATAGTATGTCGGTAGTCTCAGCAATTAAAAATATCTACCACGATAATCCCATTGTCAACCAAATTAGGGACAGGCTTATAAAACACCAAAAGAAACTCCAAATCCTTTGGGTTCCTGGGCATAAGGGGATTCCAGGCAACGAATTTGCCGACGAAGCGGCCAAGAACGCATACTTATCTCCCTGTCTAACGTTTAATGCATCGCCGAGCAAGGATTTGCAGAAACTAATAAATAGACACCTTCGAAACATAAAAACTTCAGACTGGTCCCATTATCAGCATTTTTACTACACCAATAATCCTGATTGTACGAAAGCTCTTTACCCAGCGGAATTATCAAGGAAAGAAATTACCTACTTTACACGACTGAGGCTGGGCCACACAGTGATTACACATAGCCACCTTCTACAAGGTGAAACTCCACCTGCCTGCCCGTATTGTTCAAATCGCCTATCTGTCCAACACATCCTCGACGATTGCCCAAACCTATCGACACTGCGAGCAATGAATTTCAGTACCACTGTACCGTCAACCTTAATAAATGTAATTACACTCAGAAACGTTAAAAAAGTAGCTAAATACATCAATGACATTAATTTAAGCAGCAAAATTTAACCAACATTAATCAAATAAAATATATATTATAAGATGTATATGTCAAGTTCGGAATTATCAGAACATAATTTGTATATGTAAATGCACTTGCAAAGAAAAAAACATATGTAAAATTTAGACAAAGATACGTACAAAAGAAAGAGTTGTAAACAGTAACATAGCACCGTAGGCCCTGGTAGCTAGTGTGTTTTTTTAAGTTAGTTTAATATTTTATATTACTCTAATAAATAATAATAATAATAATAATAATAATAAAATAAGGCATATTGAGGCAAACATTTTCTATTTCGGTTTAGATTTTAAACAATATTTTCTATATATGTATGAAACCAAGAAACTAGAATTAAAACATTTTGGTTTGATTTTTAAACAAATAGGGCATATATTTGAAACCACGAACATTTTAGTTTTTTTTTTTTAGCAAAACATCATTTTCTCGGCTGCTTGAACTAAAATTTAAACCAGAATATATTAAAAATTGCTTAAAGCTATTGACTGGTTTAAAAAGTAGACTATAAAATATTAAAAAAGGCAGCAGTTCCAGCTCGGTTTAAAAATTAAACCCAAATTTTTGACCGTGTATATAAGTTCGTGCTTGTTTATACAACAAAACGAATGCAGTTCTCAGCTCCAACCCGTTCTTCTAATGGGTTCCCCTTCAGGCAGGTTACTAGGCTGGATAAATACAAGGACACTTCGTCACCTTTCGTAGAACTTTTTCTTCTTTGACCGTGTCAAAAGACTCAGTGACATTTGTGGCTTGTTCTTTCTCCAGAATTTTTACCAGCCTAGCTGTTAGACCAAAGTCCCACAACAGTATTCTTTAAAAGAGGCCCTTTTCGCAGAGCGAACTAGCCTGTTATAATCTCTTTGCGTGCAGAGAAAGCGTTCCCAGTCCAACTCAAAATTAGTTTCGAGGGCTCCGTTAAGAAGTTTTCTCGACTCACCCCTCAACTTGTGAAGCTCCTTGTTCCATATCTGAATAATACCTTATTTTGACGAAGAGTTCCATTCGATACATCGACGTTTTTGTCAAAAAAATTTACGAAACAATGAAAAAGTAATTCTGGCCGTAAATATATTTAGACATTTTTTAATTTGTTCAAGGTTAAATTATTTCAGTATTTTAATGTGAGTGACTATAAGGAATGATATGAGCCTTAACGCTGGTTTTCACTATGTCAAATTCAGTTGCATTTGTCGTCAAATAACTGAAAACACACTGTTAAATGGGATCAGAAAGCGGTTTACGGATTGATTTGCATCAGGATTGGTCTTTAGTCATGTACATGCGCTGCGAAATCGGCTGTATGTCTGTTTTTGGCCCATAATATCATCGGTAAAGGTATGGATAAAGGAGGTAAAGCTGTGTCAAAATATGTCGCCAAAATATGATTTAGTGAAAACCAGTCTTCACACTATCGAATACATAGCGAATTCGTGTTGATTGAAGGTTGTTGACTAAGCATGGACGAAAAAATGAAAGAAACGAATATGAATGCAAAAGCAACAAACTAGAAAAACTTAAAAAAAAATTACATTAAAAAATAATTTCAGATTCCTTTCAATACGATCTTTACTTCTAATTTCTCTTCAGAATATTTCCGCCCTTATGTTATCACTACAGAAAATCAGAAAACCACGTAAACAATTTATGAACTGAACGCTTACATGATCAAGTAATTTTTCAGCATTGCAAAATTAAAAATAATGCTGTTATTCAGCAACGATTCTGTGCGTTGTATTCATTTTTATGAATGTATACGATGTTAAAAGCATCAATGTATTTAAGCGATACATCGTTAAATATGGATGCAAGGTTCCGATGTTTTACATCGAATAAAAAAATCGATGTATTATTCTAGCGGACACCCCTAGCACGTAGGGCAGCGGTTAAATTAAACACCGCCTCATCAATGTCTTGAGTGGTTCGTATCTTAGATGGTGTCGTGATCAGGTTCCCAAACTCTTTCTTAAAACACGGCCAGTCCGTTTCTTTTCGCAATTCGCATTGGCACAGGCCAAATAGTATCCTCGCCAAGTTGAAACTCGATGTATCTGTGGTTCGAGAGCCAATCTTCACTCAGGACTCTCCAATTATGACTGACCACCCTTACCGAGAGTACGATAGGGTAAGATCAATCACTTCCTGTCTTCTGGACGTAACAAATGTTGGCTTAGTCCTAACATTCAAGCTACTCAGCCCACTTTTTAATCCAGTTTCTGTTGCAATCTGTACGTAACACATTTAACAAATTACACTTAAACGCTTAAATGTCACAAAAAAACGCCGAGACACGTTAACTTAATTTGGAGTCGTAGATTACGAATCTGTATACCGTTTTTCTAGATCAGGTCATAATCCCAAGATATTTTCATTTTTAGTTTGCATTGCAAATAAATAAAAAATCAAATTTAATATGGAAATTGTTTAAGTAACATGTACGTGTACGATTATGTACAAGTACGGCCATGTACGACATGACGTATGAGTAACATTATTTCCTGCTTCTATTTCATACAAAAAATTTTATTTAATAGCTTAATTATTTGGCAACAAGTTTTAACCAGGGCTGCATAACTATATAAACAAAAAAATTTCGTTTCGTTATTTACTACAAAACAACTTATCAAAAAATTTCATTTGCTTATTATCTATAAACAAAATATGAAAAGAAAAATAGTTTCGTTAGTTATCAAAAAATGTTAACAAAAAAAATTTCGTTTCGTTGATTATCAAAAAGGAAATATCAGTAGTTATTTTGTTTCATTATTTAAAAAGAAAATTGTATGCCTATTGCATTTGCATCTTGTAATTAGAGTTGTGTAGCGAAATGTGTGGGTATTATGGCATCCGATCCCGGACCATCCCGGCATTTCGGGATCTTAAATTGGTAATTCCGGGATCCCGAGATATTCCGGGATATTATTACCATTAATTAAAATTTGCTAACAACTAACTAGTTTTATAGTCTTGCTTTAGTGCGAATACTATAAATGCAAGTAAATTTGTGTGTTTTAAGCAAAGAAATATAAATGTCTTTATTTTATATGAGTTTGAAAAGCTAATTACAAACTGAATAAACGTAAAACTATGGAATTGAAATTCATTCATATTGCAGTCGCAGTCATTTTTACAAAAATTAAAAATAACAGATAATTTTTACACTTACATATAGTATTTGTACATATACTTCACATATGTATGTGTAGTAATATTAGTATGCCACAGCATACATATATACACTTATGTATATATACAAGTCGGACGGATTTCGTAAAAAAAGAATGTCATGTCTCCGGTTCGCCTTAAATTGTTTTATGGGTTCCATACATGAAACAAAGGCGGGTTCACCGTTCTTGTCCGGACAACTTTTTATTTGCTCTCAAAACATTTTTGCCGGTGAGGATGCTGAAGTACGGCTGTACGGTTCGCCGTTCAGTTCGGCACATTCTATTTTTTTCTGAAGCAAACAGCTGATGATATTGTTGCCGTTCTGCGTTATCGTGAAATGAAAAGTATAAAATTAACACCGAAAAAAATGCAATAACGCACAACGAGAATTGACCCTCTGGATGGTATGCGCGGCACATTGACGCTACTACTACTTTTCTTCGACCCATTGATTCCGCAATTGCTTCAAATAATAAAATTTGTCTGTTTATTAAATTTTTTGGTTGCTGCAGAAACAATTTTTCTTTTTTGATATTTTTTTTTGATAATCAACGAAACAAAATTCTTGTTAACATATTTTTCTGATAATTAACAAAACGAATTTTTTTTTGATAAACACATAATGTTAACATTATCGATGTAAAAAACAAAAACGATTTTGCATTTTCGTTTATTGATAAAATTAACGTTAATGTGCAGCCCTGGTTTTAACACAAATAACAAAAAATTACAAAAAAGGCGCTATTTTTTAAACTCTTCCTTATTAAATTGTTGTTGTTTGAACTTTTTTATAAAAATGTAAATATCTTGGGAAAATGACCCGATCTGAAAAAACGGTATACAGCCACCTAATCTATGACCTAAAATTAAGTTTACGTGTTTCGGCGCTTTTGTATCATCTCAAAACTTGTGTTATTTGTATCAACATACCGCATACCTAGGGATAGCAGCGATTAATCATTTGATTAAATGAATCGATTATTTTTGTCCAGTTTGCGATTTAATTGTATCGTAGTTTTGTGTTTCATTAATCGATTAATTGTAAAATAATCGTAAAAACATTTTCAAAAAAAAAAATGAATTGTGCAGTTGTCTGAAATTGCAAACAGCCGCAAGAATTGCTCAATTACAGAGCATATAATGGTGTAAATAGTTGTGCATGGAAGCTCATTTTAAAAGCTACAAACCTAATGCTGAATTTCCACTAGGCAACGAAATGATAAAAAATTGGTTCCTTGTTGTTTAATACCTAAAATCCCTAAATCCAGCATAAGTGTGGCAACATTAAACACTCAAGCTACACGATGTTTTACATTTGAAAGTTGGCAGTAGTGCATTTGAATACTAGAACCAACCGAAATATGGCGCCCATAAAATGACCGACAATGGTTCAAATATTGTAAAAGCTATTCATGAAACGTTACATACGAGCAACGAAACGAGCATAAAAAAGTGTTGAAGCAAATGACATTCTTCGCAGAATGCAAGCTTCAGCACTTAAAGTTTAGGTTCATAGAAAGCTTTGGTTTTAGCTTAGGTGAAGGAAAAATGCCCAACCAAATATTAAACGTAAAAACAAGGTGGAATTCGCATCATCCAAATATGGCTAGACAACCCTAAATCTCCGGTAATGATAACTTCAATGGAAAAAGATATTAACTTTAATAGAAATATTATGTATATTGAAACCTTTAGAGGCAATGACAGTAATTGTGCTGTGGCGAAAAATGCACAACTTTAAGCCAAGTAATTCCACTGGCGCATTGCGGTCGCGGGCAAATAATTAAAACTGGTGTTCGCCCAGCGGTTGAAATTCAACCTTTTAAATTAAGGTGGGCTGAGCTGAGCCGAGTTGAGTTTAGTTGAGTTGATTGAAGTGAATTGAGGTGAAATGCTTTGAACAACATAACATAACACAATATAGCATAATATAAAATAACAGAACATAACATAACATAGCATAACATAACATAGCATAGCATAACATAACATAGCACAACTAATAGTTGTAACATTTTTTCTGCAGCAGAAATGTTATTTTATATGCCTTAGGACATGACAATATTCTGCATACAGAGTGTAGTAAAATAAACTCGTAATAAACATCTCTAAGTATGACAATTTTCTTTTAGTACTAAAATGCCTGTGAAAAATAAAAATTGGTGGAACTCAGTAGCTTTCCAGTTACGAGTTTCCTGAAATCCTCGCGGCCTTCGAGCAAATGCCTTAGGTATGAAAGTATTCAATGTTTCCAGTTGATTTGAAATTGCGGTTTTACAGTGCTTAGCAGGGATGAAAGAATAG
This sequence comes from Rhagoletis zephyria, assembly GCF_001687245.7. Classification (NCBI taxonomy): domain Eukaryota; kingdom Metazoa; phylum Arthropoda; class Insecta; order Diptera; family Tephritidae; genus Rhagoletis; species Rhagoletis zephyria. The sequence goes on along the minus strand of NW_016158887.1, from coordinate 54,523 downwards.
ATACAATTGTACCTTCTTCCGACGTTTCCTGACCTAAAGGTACATTATGTACAATCACTAGATTTTAGGAACAATCATCGTTTGATCATATGAACTTTTTTTTCGCTTCGCTTTCATTTTGTAGAATAAAAAATTCTAAAGAAAAGTGGTCAAAAGGAAGAAATTTACAAAATCGTATTATGTATTCTCTTAAACATTTTACGTTGTACTTAGAACAGCCACCACGAAAAATTGACACTTTACTTGGCTATCCTCAAATTCGTAATTCTTGTTATATTTTTTGTATTTGAAATTCGAACTACTTTCTTCCCTAAAACGTCATTGCGCCCTAGACCGGCGTATTTACTCCCCTCTGGAATACGATGTGAAATCTACAAACGCTTTACCTTTGCAATAGTTGGAATACATTTTTTAATCTATTGAAACCATAAAAGCTAAAGTTCCCCGCATATGATAACAAATTTAACTTTTCTATAAATTGTATACGCCCATAAATGTAGTTTTTTTTCTAGGATTTCTCCAAATTTCATATTTTCTAAAGTTGAGGCAATAGCTTTTTGCCCCACATTCGCTATTTGATTTCTTGAAATATATTTGTTCTCTCTAGACTTGCTGCACCTATGTTTTATAAAAAGCTGGATAAAAAAGTAAATTTCACAAAGTGTGTTTTCTGAAAATATTTTTCAGTAGTTAAAATTAGACAAAAAACAAAGCTTCTCCGAATCCCATTAGATTATAGTCTACATGTAGATAGATATAAGCTCAGCTTAAAAAAACCTAATCAAGTTTAAAGTATATCCTTCTTTTATATTCAAAAAAAAAAAAAAATTTATAAAAAAACTACATTATAAAAAAGGCGTGTGTAGCACCGTACACATGATAGAAATTAAACTTCTTAAAACAGGTGTGAGTACCAGGTGAGTACCTACTCACGAAATTTGATGTGTTAACATATGTTTACGGCTCGGCAAACCANTAAAAAATTTATAAAAAAACTACATTATAAAAAAGGCGTGTGTAGCACCGTACACATGATAGAAATGAAACTTCTTAAAACAGGTGTGAGTACCAGGTGAGTACCTACTCACGAAATTTGATGTGTTAACATATGTTTACGGCTCGGCAAACCATTAGGCGATTGAGTTACATACATAGGTTTGGTTAGAAATTAAACAATCATTTTATTCTTTTTCTGATATATAATTTATTTATTCATTTTCCGGTAACAGCACCTTATATGAATTCGCCCTTCGCATCCTTATTGTAATGAAAATAACTGAACGGAGTGAACTCTAACATAATTATCTATTGTATGTTTAACAAATAAATACAAATGTGTTTAATGCAATCAATATATCCTTACGAATTCGCGGCGATTTGTTACGATTCTCCCCGTGCAATATAANCGCATCCTTATTGTAATGAAAATAACTGAACGGAGTGAACTCTAATATAATTATCTATTGTATGTTTAACAAATAAATACAAATGTGTTTAATGCAATCAATATATCCTTACGAATTCGCTGCGATTTGTTACGATTCTCCCCGTGCAATATAACCAAGGCACTAAGTAACNCATTTTATTCTTTTTCTGATATATAATTTATTTATTCATTTTCCGGTAACAGCACCTTATATGAATTCGCCCTTCGCATCCTTATTGTAATGAAAATAACTGAACGGAGTGAACTCTAATATAATTATCTATTGTATGTTTAACAAATAAATACAAATGTGTTTAATGCAATCAATATATCCTTACGAATTCGCTGCGATTTGTTACGATTCTCCCCGTGCAATATAACCAAGGCACTAAGTAACGTACGCACTTTTGTTTGCAAAATGCATTTATTTTATCTAAGTTGAAAGAATACAAATTCCTTTTTTTGGCATTTCTTCTTACTCGCTTTCTATCTTCCAAGGCGAATTCATATGATCTTATCACGAATTCATATATTCATGTGGTAGCAAGAGTATAATAACATAAAATTACCTTATAAATTATACGCACAAATATCACGTTTACGCGTAGTCTAATTCACGAAATCATTTCCTGGATCTGAGTAAAAACTCAGTGCATAAACTGCATTACGCGTATAATTTAAATCATGAAATAGTGTTCATGCACACAGTTTCTACTTAAACGCATGAAATGATTTCATGAATTGGCCTACGCATAATGGTAGTAAATGACAGAATGAATAACGACAAACACATCTTTTTGACATAATGCAAGCCGAAAACGTTGGTTCAAATCCATCCGCAATCAAGTTGGACGTTTTGCCCACAAACATTGCAATTTTGCGAGCAGTCTCATTGTAAAATCTCATTTTTACAATTTCATAGTTTCGGCTTACATTTATAAAATTCAACGAAAGTACGTATGTACATATTTCGGCATGGGCGTAGCCAGAACGAAATTTAGGGAGGGGCCCTCCTATACAAAAAAAAAATTCAAAACCAATAACTTACTTGCTAAACAATTTTTTAATATAGCTTAAAATTATTGTAACCAGTAGAGGTATGTTGTACAAAAAATACCGAAAAAAAGTATACCCATATTTTTATACCCGAGCGCACTTGTGCACAAGGGTATTATAACTTTGTTCACATAACGGTTGTTTGTAACAGGCAAAACGAATCGAGATAGATATAGACAAATGTATACATAAATGATCAGAATGAAAAGAGAAATCGATTAAGCGGTGACTGTCTGTCCGTCCGTCCGTC
>NW_016158887.1:30337-50267 GCF_001687245.7 Rhagoletis zephyria | reverse complement strand
TCATATAACGGTAAATTTAAGAAATGCTTGAAACTTCAATATTTCGAAATTGAAGGACGCTAATTTACTCAAAATTGATACACCTCGGCTTACCATCTAGCGGAAGGTTTTGGAAGGGTGAAAAAACATATATTTAATACTTGCGCCGGGTATTTAATGTTCGGCTCCGCCCGAACTTAGACTTTCTTACTTGTTTTATTTTGAAATCAAAAAATATTACGAGGTCGCTCAAAGCGCCCAAAGTTTTCCATGTATTTTATATAGGGAAAAAACAACTTTTCGTAGAAATGGTATAGAATAGTTAAAAATCAGAACTTTTCTACCAGAAAACTCCGTTTATCTGCAGGAGATTTCCAATAATAACACACAATTGTTTATTTAACCATTTTTTCATCGCAACTATATTTTATAGGTCCGCCAAAAACCCATAAAAACCCCGAAAAATGAAATGGGGCGACCAATAAAAAATCGTTAGTATTAAAAAATGGTTAAATAAACAATGGGGTATTGTTATTTAAAGTCTCCTGAAGAGAACCAGGGTTTGCCGATCGAAAAATATTGAGTTTCAAGAATTCTATACCATTTCTGCGATAAATTTAAGGTTGAGTTTTGAGCGAGCTCTAAAAATTTTTTGATTTCAAAACAAAAAATAGGGGTATACTTTTTTCGATATAGAACAAGCCTAGGGGGTGAGAGCATTACAATTCCGACCTTTCTGTTTTTGTACCACTCTAGTGCATACGCATGCATTGCGTATGTACATATGTATATATTTTCATATGTATAGTAAGTGTTTTTAAAATATATAATTTCTTTTTCATGCTTACCAATTTTAAACATAAATTAAATAAGGATAAGTAAATATTTCCGTACTTATATGTATGTATGTATGTATGTACATACACATAAGTATGTACATAAGTTGATTGCACTTAATGTGGAACTCTTCCTCCTTAAGTAATCTATGTACATACATTAGACAATTTTGTATTGTACAAACCAGGGTTGTTGCGAGTATTCGCATTCGCAAACGCGGAGTTTCCACATTAATTTTAATATTCGCATTCGCAATAATCAATGGGCAGTCATACAAGTTCCCACTTCTACTTGAGCTTTGTTTCCTGTGCTTTAAATACCTGCATTGGATTCTTTCTTTATTATAATTTTTTTGGACCAGTCTTAAAAAAAAAACTACTAGATATAAAAGAAGAAAGTGTGCACTATAATTATAATTACATATATTAGTTTCAATCATTTCAAATGGGGAACTTATTTTTAGCAAAAATTTCAAAAACAGTAATTTTGTTTACTTGTCGGGCAATACGCTGGGGATATACATTGGATCCTTGGCTAAAAACTTCTGTGGTAAAACTGTCCCCCTACATATCCCTTCTTTGCTATTTAAAACCAAAGAGTAAGCTAATTCAATAGGGATTTGCAGCATAAATGTTCTGGCTATAAAGAGAATCGATGCTCAAATAAATTAAAAGCTATAGGTCTGACCTTTAGTTAGGTTTTTTGCTTTTTTTAAAAAATAACAATATTCTGATAAGATGCGTCTGGCAGCCACTACTTTGAAAACAGAATTTTGTTCAAAATTTTCATTCCTGGAAAATAATAATTTATTTTCCATATCCACCTATATATGTATTAGCTCGCTATAAGCACAAATTTTTCAAACCAGTCGTAGAAGAAAGTCTTAAAAATTAGTTAAAACAAGTAAGAAAGTCTAAGTTCGGGCGGAGCCGAACATTAAATACCCGGCGCAAGTATTAAATATATGTTTTTCACCTTTCTGAAAACTACCGCTACATGGTGGTTTTACCCCTATTTTAAACATCTTTGATAGAACGTTCAGTTAGATATAATGAGATTAACTTATATAGTCATATGTGGGGGTATCACGCCCACTGTCCAAAATTCCAAATAATGTTACTTCTTTTTAAGGTAAGTATCAGTTTTGAGTAAATTAGCGTCCTTAAATTTCGAAATATCCAAGTTTAAAGCATTTCTGGAATTTACCGTTATATGTAAAGTGGCCGTAATTTTAGCCCGATTTCAATAATTTTCAATGTTTTGCTTTTATGTGNTGAAATATCCAAGTTTAAAGCATTTCTGGAATTTACCGTTATATGTAAAGTGACCGTAATTTTAGCCCGATTTCAATAATTTTCAATGTTTTGCTTTTATGTGGCAAGAACAATAACCATACCAAGTTTGGTACAAATTGGTAGAACGGTTACCGAGATACATATGTGTGATCATAAGTGGATGGTGCCACGCCCATTATCAAAAATTTTACCATAAACGTATGCCTTGGTAAAGAATTATTACAGGCATAAATTTGGAATGAATTAGCTTTACTATTTACTGATTTATCGAAGATTTCGTATTTCTCTAACTTACCGTTATATGGGATGTGGGCGTGGTTATTGTCTGGTTTTAAAATTTTTTAGCCATTTGGTATGTTGTCCAAGGCCAACAACTGTGCCAAGTTTGGGAGAAACTGGTGGAGCGGTAACCAATATATACACATGTAATCATAAGTGGTCGTGGCTACGCCCATTTTCCAAAAATTGATAATATTCTTATTTTTCGTCTAAAAGTCATTATAAATATCAATTTGAATATGCTTGACTAGTTACTAAAATATCGCAGTTTTCGTATTTCTGAAAACTACCGTTATATGGGAGGTAGGCGTGGTTATTGTCCAATTTTGCCCATTTTCAATACCATCCGTCCCAAATACGCCCGAAAGAAGTACACGTACCAAGTTTCGTTAAGATATCTAAATTTTTTCTGTAGCTATCGTGTGCACAGATGAACGCAGGGACAGACAGTCACCGCTTAATTGATTTCTCTTTTCATTCTATCATTTATGTATACATTTGTCTATATCTATCTTGATTCGTTTTGCCTGTTACAAATAGGGTTGCCAGATTTTTTATGCGCGAAATCAGTACGTTAGTCTTTTTCATGCTAAAAAAATCAGCAATTTTCAGTACATTTTCATTCAAAGCAAAATTATGAATGTAAGCAACAGATAATACTTTAAAACCCCAGAGTACGTGTTTTTAAATAAAATATAGTTCATAAAAATAAAAGTGTTATTAATTTTAATTTGAGTGCACACATAATACAATAAATTATTATATATTTATGACTATTTTGAATAGCAATAATAAGATCAGTTCCATCTTCAGTGTTTAAATTGTCAAAGAATTCCATACATTTAATTTTAAAAGTACTTTTAATTTTAAGCTCACTTTCAAAAATTTTGATTATAAGTCGGTTTTTCTCTTTGCGCCAGGAAGCAAACTTTATACTGAAGATCATATCAGTTGCTTCGTTTGAGTGTGGTATTGCAAAAAAAAACAAAATTACATATTTTTTCACACTGTGGAAAAGTACCACTATTTAAGGACGTCATCTATATTTCCTCATGGCTTTAATTAATTTTTTCAACTACGCAAAAAATTTGAAAGACTAAGAATTCGCAAAAAAGAGTATCTTACTCTATGTCTTGTATGCAAAACTCTTTTACAATGTCAGTAAAATGTGAAATAAGAATTGTAGGTTATGGGCAAAAGCCATTCGAATATTCAAATTTATTGTTATTAAACTGAAATTTATTTTCGAGGTAACTAAAAACACACGACAAAAAAACGTCAGCCTTCTTTCTAAATAATTTAAGCTCCATTAAATGATCGCAACTTGTACTTAACGACTCGGCGATATGCCCATAAAACGTATGATCTTTTTTTGTATTAATTTCTTGGGCATATCAAACATTATCTGAAACATGTCAACTATAATTAAATTAGTTTCTTTTTACGTTATCCAGTACAGTTTAAGGAAGTTCCAACGTTATGTAAAAACCTTAAGAAAAGCCTACAGTATTTTGTTTGAATTGAAAATTCAGTACAAATTTTGAAAAAGCAGGACATTAGCGTACTGATTGAAGAAATTAATAAAAGCAGTACAAGAGTTGAAAAATCAGTATTGTACTGATAAAATCAGTACGTCTGGCAAACGTAGTTTCAAACAACCGTTATGTGAACAAGGTTATGATACCCTTGTGCACAAGTGCGCTCGGGTATAAAAACTACAATCGAATAACGCTGATGATGTTACAGGTTCCCCGAATTCTGAAACAGCCAAAAGAATAATAATGAAGAATTCTTTTTAAAAAGCTTTAGAAAAACCTTACACATCTGGTTTGGCTTGTAAGCTTCAAGTGAAGATCAAATTCAGGAAGATACATATGACATTTTCAGCCCCGATGCAACTCTCATTACTTTTTATTAAATATAATGTTCCAAGATTTGAATCCAAGTACTAAATATAATAATCATTATTAAAAATTACTAAATTTTTTCATTTTTTTTACCTAAATAACTTGATTTACTTACTCAATTGTTTCTTAAAAATACTTGACATCCGCATTCCCATGCGCATCCGCGGATGTCTAAAATTCCACATTCCTAGTACAAACATATGTATGCTTACATACCTTTACTTTTAACCGGAGGTCGGTACCTGGACGGTAGGAGTTTTAGTGGGTTAAAGTCTTATAGTGAAGGGGTATACATAGGCTTCTCCCGCGCAAAAAAAATGTACTTTTGTAACGCATAATAAAGTGAATATTTGCATAATTGTACGAATGTATGTATGTACTTATGTAAATATGTACATTTAAGGACACTCAAATGAAAAAACGAACCATCAAATAACACTGAATGAATGAAGTGAAAGCACAGGACGATTTTATAAACAAAACACATGTATTTATTTAACACATACATATGCCATGTATGTATGTATGTATATGTGTACATATAGTTACATAAATAAGTGACTACGTGTTGATTTTTTTTAATATTCACAATTTTTCAATTCATGCTTATATGGAAAAAGTCCAAAAATCCCTAAGAAAAAAAAAATTATTAAAGATAAACGCGATTTTTTAACTTGCACTTGCAAAATATGCTAAAGATTTACATTAAAAAGTTTGAAATTTTGATGAAAATTTGTTGAATTTTCCTAAGGATTGAAACTTTGTTTTAGTGATTTAAAACTTGGATAATATTTTTTTATGGAAAGTAACAAACAAAATTTAACTTGAAAAACATTTTGAATATGTAGAAAAAATCAACGCGTGGTCACTTGTTTGAGTCACTGTATGTGCATACACATGTACTGTGTATGTACCCTGCAGTAAAATTTAGAGACAGTCTGTTAAAGCGCTAGTTCCGCCCTATACATTTCAGAACTATCTCTGAACTAGTGCAAAACGGCTGCAGAGAGGCACAGTTGACACACAAATTCTCAATTCTCGTACAATACTAAAATAGCACAGCGGCAAGACCTCCGACTCTAACATCGTTGGTCGCGAGTTCAAATCGCGGTGGAGGCAGTTGTGATTTTCAGATTTAATAAAATTTAAATTGTTGAGTGCCGTTTAAAAATCTAAGAGAAAATGATCAAATTTAATATAAAGAAAATAAAAGAATAATAAAAAATAAGTAAAATGTAATCTGTAAAAGAACAGAAAAAATGAAAAAAAAAATAAAAAATCGAATAATCAAAATTTTTTTCATAAAAAAGTTATCTGTCCAAAATGGAAACAGTTTAGAAAAGGAAAAATATCCAATAATCTAGTTTTAATTTATTTTTTTTTTCATATAAAACTTATTGTACCAGTGCTGTCGAAAATGGAACCAGTTCAGCACTAGTTCGAAAGTGCTGCAGAGGTGACAATTTCCACTTCGTAGGACATCGCCATGTAAAAAGAGACAGTTGAAAGCATTGCGTTGGGATAGATCGAGAACCAGTACCGCCTCTTAANAGTTTTAATTTATTTTTTTTTTCATATAAAACTTATTGTACCAGTACTGTCGAAAATGGAACCAGTTCAGCACTAGTTCGAAAGTTCTGCAGAGGTGACAATTTCCACTTCGTAGGACATCGCCATGTAAAAAGAGACAGTTGAAAGCATTGCGTTGGGATAGATCGAGAACCAGTACCGCCTCTTAAGTAGCTAGCTCTGCGCTAGTTCTGAACTAGCACGATTTACTGCAGGGTATGGATGTAAATTTACTTATACAGGTACATACATAGTATGTATGCAAGTGACATTTTCCAACCTGTGTCAAGTGTCAGAACCTGCCTCGCAAGATCTGTCGACCCATGCATTCACTATGCATACTTACTACTTGAATGGCTTGTCTTGTCCTGTCGGTCGGTCTATTCATTTGTATGCTCGCACGTACGATATGTGTCAAATCAAATTAAATAGTACAATTATTGTCATTGGACAACATCAGTGTTGCCAGAACTTTTGGGGCGACCGGCTAGATTGGACAAAAAAAACGGCTAAAATGTTACAACTAGAATTCACGTGTTTTATTTAAATACAAAAATTACAATCAGAAGGACTAGTAAATTCATTAAATTTTATTTGGTTAAAAAAGATTATACGTAGAGTGAAAATCTCTCAAGTGGGCCACCCAAAATTGGACGGTCAAAATTTTTTCGTACAAATCACTTTATTCGGTTAACAACCATAAAAAAATATAATTTAAGCAATTTTGCAAAAATTGAAGTTTTACAAGGGTTATTGTTATTCACTTTTTTTGATGAATTCAGCAATTATTTATTATCCACTAATTCATAGCATGTATCTTGCTGATTTTTTCCACGATAATAGCTAATTAGACACGCTTTAGCCTGATTGTTTAAATTTTTCAAATAATCATTATTTTGTATAAAATTTTCAATTAATTAAAAAAAAATTTATAAACAAATAGCAAAATGTATTACTTCTCGATCAGATTTTTTAATCGTTTACATTGAATATCAATCCTTACTCTATAATACTTTATTTAAAAGAATAAAAACACAGAAACTTGCACGGAGTCGCAAGTTATTAATTTTTTTCGCTCCTGCCACGGGTGCTTTTGCCTTCATGCCGCGTGCCGCGAGGACTCGCAGCGAAGGTGGCGCAACCAGAGAACGCAAAAAAATAAAAAATCGGGGGTCACCTGCATTGGATCATGAAGAGATTAACGATAATCTTAAATTTTTATATGAGATTTGGAGTCGGTTTTGTTTTTTGCTTAACAATTACTTGTCTTTTATTAATTACAAATTAAAGATATTTTAAAAAACGTAAATACGTCAGTTACAGTTGAAAAAATGTTATATTTACAGCTTCATGTCATTGGTATTTGCATTTCATTTTTAAGTTTAAGTGATTTATAAACATTACTTTCAAAGAAATGTGTTTTCAATTCGAAATCAAATTTGTTTGAATTAATGTAAAACACGCACATACCTTTTGCTGTAGCTAATTGTGCAGAGGTGCTTCCTGTTATTGTCTACATTCCAGAAGAGCACAAAAAGTGAAAATGTTAACACAAATTTTTGTTTTGTATTACCAAACTATTTATGAAAAAGCATCTGTGAAGCGCAGAAGGAAAGCCTATACGAATGAAAAACCGCCAAACAAATGTCTATTTAAAGTAAATTAGCGCCCGCTTCATCCCTTTTCTCGATACTTCCGAACTAGTTCTAAACTCGACAGATGAGATCTAGTTCTAGCATTCCTTTTTTATAGTTCGGACCCCATTCTAAACTCGTCTTTTAAGATATACAAAAAAAATTTTTTTTACAAAAAGTGGACTTAGAAGCAAATTTTCACTCTTGGCTATCGATATGTAGTTTTAATACGGAAAATAAAATAGTTATTTAAAAGTACCATATTTTGCTGCTCTTTAACTGGTGACTGATTTTTGGCGATAAAGATCTAGGGTAAGCATTGCAAGAGATTAGCACCATTTTGGAAGAAGCGCAAAGCATGAATGCATACACATATGCACGCACAACTTATACGAGTTCCGGCATAGATATGTATGTATGTAAGTAGGTGAATAGCGGCTGAGATGCATTAAAATCTTAAATATACGACTGTTTAAAATTCGATTTTTTAATTTAATATTTTGACGAATTTGTGCTAGTCGATTTTAGTTTTTTTGGTTATTGAATTGCGTTTATGGGCAAGCAATTTGCGGGTGTTAATTTGCTGTAGAAGAAGTTGTTATTGCGTCTATAAATACTGTAGAGGTACTAAGCGCTGCTAAAGCAAACGCACACTGAGCGTTGTAATGAGAGTAGTAAATATTAAATTTTAATTATTCGACGCAGCCATTGTAGTTGTAGGCATCGACAAGTAGTGCTGTTATACGAACGCGTTGAATGTTTTTTTTAGTGAGTAATTCTAGATGTAAAATAACGTTGGTTTCTTTTAGAGTGCGGCAAGTTCGTGCCTTAAGTCTTGTATATATGTACAATATCTATCTATGTATTTACATACGTTTATTGCTCCGATAGGTTCACAAGTACCATTGTGCACCGTTGCTTCGTAAAAAGGACTGAGATCCAAAAATAAAACTACATAAGCATACTACATGCATATGTACATATGTATGTATTCCACGCACCCACTCATAATCTCCACTCAACCCAACCCCATCATGGTGTTAGGTGCCTATTATTCTATACATGTTGTCCAGTGTTGCCATTTTAGCCGTTTTCCGGCTAGATTTAGCCGGTTGCGATAGCACACAGCCGGAGAAAATTCGGTTTAGCCGGCAGCCGATTTGTTAGCCGTTTTGCAAAAAAAAAATTAGCCGATTTTGCTATTGGCTACGCGCCTTATTTTATTAAAATTCAAATATATAAGTTTCTATTTTTACAAATTAGTGATCTAAAATCTATCAGAAATGGCTAGTCTTATCTTGGAGAAAATTGTCAAGTCGGACTGTGTTATATAATTTTAGCTGATTAAAACGTTACAAATTTTGCTGAAATTTTGCAGATTTTTTATAATTTTTACACAAAGTCTGAATTCTGCATGTAGTATATCGTTACCTTAATATAGAAAGGCCTTATCTCACATCATTGCTGAAATGCAATAAAATCCGTCACTAACTAAAAATCCAAAATACAGTTTTTGATTTATTATGATGCATTTCATGGAGTTATAAGTCCCCAGATCGTTTTATGCAATAAAAATTTGTAGTTAGTTACGGCTTTTTTGCATTTTAGCAATGATGTGAGATAAGTCCGTTCTATATTAAGGTAACAATAGGGTGTTTGTTAAGTAATCAGCTACATATTCATAAAAAAATAATAAACATTAAATAAACTAAAGAAAAATAGGCAAAACTTACTTAAGTGACGCATTCCAGTCTATATTTAAGAGGGCGTAGCGGGGATTTTCTTTATAAAATTGTTGTTATGAATGTCTTAAATTTAAGTGTGAAGTTTTATTCGTAACACTTAGAAAATAAAAGAGCACGAATTTCGATGTGGAGAAAAACTCTCTGGGAAGACAATACCTGTGAATAATTGCATCATGGTTCAAACATACTTTATTTTTGTTGTTATTATTATTTCCGCATTGGTGGCCTTCGGCAGCGCTAGAAGAAATAACCTCATCAGTCCAACTCCGGTTACGCCATCCACAGTATTTTTGCGCAAAATCCATCTCCAAATTTACAAAAAAGGGAATTTTTCAAACAGAAATCTTTGTTTTATCTTAAAGCTTAATCCCTTTGCTAGACTTATAAGTAAAATCTTTTTGATTCGGGTCACGCGTTTGGACACGACAATCCAAAATCATTGTACAAATAATCGAACCGAAACTGTCTTATTGATGCATTTTTCTATAAACAAAAGTTTTATAAAATCAAACTGCAGTAGTTTTCATATTATGTGCATAATTCTTGTCACAAATACATAGTTTCGTGCTTATATTTATGTATGTATATTTTTTAGCAGCACCACACCTTTATCAGAAAATTCCGAGAATCCAAAAATTGGCACTGTTACAAGTTGCAGGGCATCATTTTAACTCAACCTCCTCCTCTTCCACGGATAACGGTACATCGTTTAGAGCAGTGATTCCCAAAGTGGTCCAGGTGCACCCCCAGGGGCCCACGGAAGACTCGACGGGGGTCCACGGTGACATGAACAAAATATGGGGGTCCATGAGTTGTAAATGGGGGTCCACGAAAATGTAGCTGGTTTCGATGTAAAGAACCAAAATGGTTGCTTGATAGCCTCTTTATTTAACTTTAATTTTGTTGAGTGGTGTATAGTGCTCTTGACGCACTGCTGCACTTACCGTAACTTTTGTTTTCATACATGTGGAAGCCTTAAAGCCCACCTGCAGACTAAAAAGAACCGGATGCTGGTATGATAATGAGTGGGGCGCGGCGAAAATTGCTGACAGCAGAGATTTAAGCACTTGTGTCTTTTCAATGCTACAGGATAGTACGCCACTATTACCTTTGTTGAAGAGATTCTATAATGTTGAGTTCCCTGAGACTGAATACCGGTTTGATTCCATCGCTGAGAACGGACTCACACATTGTCGAATCTTCACTGATGGCTCCAAAACTGACTCTGGGTCATGATCTGGGGTCTTTTTCGAGGCTAATGGAGATAAGCTTCACTTTTCTGTAGGGGAATATGCTTCGGTCTTCCAGGCTGAGGTAATTGCAATACTCAAAGCCATGGACTACGTTGTGGAACATAGGTGGAGGGGAAGGAGTTTACGTGATTGCAGTGACAACCAAGCTGAACTTAAGGCATTGGACAGCCCTCTATATAAGTATTTCCAAACTAGTTCGGCAATGAAAGTCTCGACTAAAATATGATGGTGAACATAACGAGGCTGTTTTACTCTGGGTGTCAGGTCACTCAAGAGTACCTGATTATGAGACATCTGATCATTTGGTCAGAGTTGGCTCAGACCAGGCACTCCTCGGTCCGCAACCAGTTTTAGCACTCCCACCTTCGGCAATCGAAGCCACCATCAGAAACTGGGTGAATACTTCGATCAGAAATGACTGAGAGGCATCGAGGGGATGCAGGTGGACACAACTCATGTTGCCTTCAATCTCACAAGGTATATCTAATTTTTTTCTCTCACTGAGCAGACGACACTGCAGACATCTTGCTGGACTGCTGACTTGTCACTTCAGGTGACACAAACACCTGACTGTGATAGGCGTAAATGACAAGTCCACTTGCCCATCTTGCCTTGAAGAAGATGAGACGGTGGAACACTTTTTGTGCTTCTTGCTTGCTTGGTTATTTATCATCGATTTTTTTAAACTCGTTCTTTTCTCTATTGTCAGTTTCTGAACTAAAAGTTTGGCGTGAAAAGCTTAGCCGTTTTGATGTTTTAAGTTTTGTGTTTTAAAAAGGTGATAAATATTTGTGTGATATATGTGATAAATAATGTAAATAACGCTAGCGCTCGCAGTGCTCTTAAAAAATATTGCTTTTCCGAGCGAGAGAGTATTTTGATGTATTTACGAGCTCTATTTTTTAAAACCTACAAGTGCGTAATCACATTATTTTTTATAAACAGAACAGAAAAAAGTATTTTACTTTTATTTTGGCCACTATGAGTTTAGTTTTTGGATTCACTCGCGATGCAAATTTACTTTGTTAGATCTAATTTTCACATTTAATTTTTTTTACGAGCTTTGGGAATATTTAGAAATGTATCAGCAGGGGGTCCACCGACACCAGTAAATTTTTGAAAGGGGTCTACGAGAAAAAAACGTTTGGGAACCTCTGGTTTAGAGGTTTAAAAATATTTTGCGTCAGCAATTTGTCTCAAACTGCATTAGATCGTATTGCGTACTCTATCCTGGGAAATGCAAAAAACTTCATATTCGAACCTTTGCTCGGGTGCACCGAATTCTACTAACTTCAAAATTTTCTTTTACTTTTTCAAGAAACAAAAAATTTGCTGCTAGTGAATCTAGTAGCATGATTTTAGTTAAATGACACAAACTTGTTAAAAGTGAAACAAAAACAGCGAATGCCAATAAATTAAAGTACCTTCTGTTTTTGTATCATTGCGTTTTCCTTCTCTAAATTTGTCCTGTTTTCCTCAGCCTCACAGCTTTAAGTGTTCATTTCTCAAAATATTGCCCTTCAACTAAACAAATATAATATAGCCATTTTGTAGGACAAAAAGCAACCTACTGCAAATGTTAAAATATTTATAAGAAGGCCAAATTGTTCAATAGAAAAGAAAACGCCATAAGATTGTAATTTATCTCTTTTTTATATATAAGTATTACAAATACAAAGATGACTTCTGATGTAAAGCTTAGCTACGTATAACGACAGTTTCCTTTGTTAAACAAAAATAAAGCAGTATACAGCTTAGCTACGGAGTGAAAATCTCTCAAGTGGGCCACCCAAAATTGGACGGTCAAAGTTTTTCGCACAAATCAATTTATTCGGTTTACAACCATAAAAAAAATATAATTTGAGCAATATATATATTTTGTGATTAATTTCGTATGGGAGGTGCCATGCCCCCTTTTCCAATAACATGAATTTTTTTTCCATGAGTATGCGATTGATTTTATTTATCTCCATACCAAGTTCCAGTCGTACTCTACCATGAACACTTCCAGAGATATACGGCATGAAAAATTCGGTTTGTAAGGGAAGTGCCACGCCCCCTTTTCCAATAATCTAAATTTTTTTCCATGAGTATGCGATTGATTTCACATACATATCTCAACGCCAAGTTTCAGTACTCTAACATGAACACTTCTAGAGATATCCAATAAGAAAAATGTTTGTACGGAAGGTGCCATGCCCCCTTCACTTAGCGGTATAAAATATACCTACCAAATATACACACAAAATTTCATACAAATCGGTCAAGCCGTTTCGGAGGAGTTGGCCACAAACACCGTGACATGAGATTTTTTTCGAATGGTGGCGACCCTATGTAAATTTTTTTCTGTTTTATATTTTTTCATACGTTCGCAGTGCAATAGCTTATTTATATTAATTTTTTTTGATAAAACAATACATTTTTATGTATAAAGATTTTTTTCGAATGGTGGCAACCCTATACAAATTTTTTTCTATACTAAATTTTGTTATGCATTCTCAGTGAAATAGAATTATTGCCGCTTTTTTAAATTTCAAACATCTGACAACACCGGTTTTCCAATTTTTCTTTACAAACCTTCTACAGATAGAAAGAAACAAAATGAATGCGATAACAAAAAAAAATAAAAATATGCAATAACAAACGACAGCAATTCATTTTTAAATCTAAAGATTTTTTTCGAATGCTGGCAACCCTATTTAAATTTTTTCCGTATTAAATTTGTTTATCCATTCTCAGTGAAGTAGCATTATTGCGGCTTATGTAAATTAAATTTTTTTGTTATTTCAGATATTTGGCAACACACAGACTACAGACAGAAATAAACAAAATGAAATAAAAACTAAGCAAATCCGTTAAGCCGTTCTTGAGTTATGCGATAACACACGACAGCAATTAATTACTATATGTATAGATTTTTTTTTCGAAATTTGTTTATACATTCTCAAGGCCGTTTTCTCAAGTAACCTGTAACTTTAAAGCTCACCTTATATTTAAAGGTTGCATTAAAATTTATGATTGTGTCTAAGGTAAAGCATTTTGTTATCGGTTTCAAATTGGTTTACAACCAAGAAACATACATACGACAAAAACCGATAATAGAAATGCTTAAATTTAGACATAGCTTTATTTTTAATCCAACCTTTAAGAACAAAGTGAGCGTTAATGTTAAAGGTTACTTCAGAAAATGGCTCTCAGTTAAATAGCACTATTGCGGTTATTTAAATTAAATTTATTTTGATATTTCAGATATCTGGCAACACCATTTTCCCGATTTTTCTTTACACACCTTCTACAGGCAGAAAGAAACAAAATGAAATGAAAGCGAAGCAAATCCGTTGAGCCCTTCTTGACTTATGCGATAACTAGGGTTGCCAACATTTTCTAAAAAATTTATAGTACTTTTTCAAAAAAATCTGAAAAAATATAGTTCATTTCAAATATTATAGTATTTTTTTTAAAGAAAAAGTAAAAATGCTTTTTAAGTGTACATCTTTTTTCTCTCTTATGCATTTCCTCTATAAAAAAAATATTTCTTTGAAGGTATCATATGCTTTATCGCAATCAATATTTAAATTAATATAAATCAAAAGTTCATTTTTTATTAGTGAGATAGTCGCTTTATTTCTCTCATCTCACCATTTCACAATCTTAATAGAAAAAACTCTTTCTGTGAATGCCGAAGTTGCAGGAATAAGCGAAATAATTTTAAGTAAACTTGGTAAATCTTTCTAAGTATTTTTAAAAATGTTGCCATTTTTGATCTGTGAACCCTTTGTTTTAAAGTATATTTCTTTTAGTATTGTTAGTTCAGTATAAATGTCATCAATTTTATAACATTTCTTTCTTGTAAATTACTGAAATATATTTATATTTATAACTGAAGAAATATAGTATTTTTGCATACTATATTTTTTTCCAACAGTATACGGCACGCAGACCTAAAAAATAGTACAATACTATATATTATAATAGTACGGTTGGCAACCCTAGCGATAACACACAAACAGCAATTCATTTTTACCTCGTTTTTATTAGCTTGGGATGTAACTATGTAATATTGATGCGCCTAAAAGATGCAGCGATATCCATTCTCATACCTGATGACAGTACGAGTGGGAATTGCTTTAAATTTCCATTCTTAAAGTAACCTGATGTCAGTACGAATAGAAATTATAAAAGCAAGTTTTTAGTTTTTTAAACTACATATATTTATTATATATAACGATTTTTGAAAATATAAATTTTTTGACTGTCGGCGTTTCAAATGAAAGCCTTTGGCTCTTCTGATTGGCTGAAGCACAAAGCTTTCTAATACCACTCTGCGCTGAATTGGTTTTCAAACTAGTTAAATGATTTAATCGGTTAAATTTTCCAACAATAAGCAATTTAACTTTTTTATGCACATGTTTTGTTAATTTAACTGGTCGAAGCAAATTTAACATATTTAACTATTCAATTTGAACGTAATATAACATACAAAAACGTTGATACTGAAATATTTAAATCTGTCCTTTTTCGACCTGGAACGCATTAATTTATTTTACATTGCTTTACATACATACATATGTACATATGTACACATAGTATGAGAATAATGGTGTTGCTTAACAAACAAGATTCTGGAATGAATCGTGCTCTTTAGCCGAGGGTCTACTGCATATTCATATGAACTTCATGACGTTTTTAAGAATATTATTTGGGTGAAGGGCTTTCTGTAGAAAGATCAACATTATGATGGTTTAAGCCAGTGTTGGCCAGCGATAGATTTTATTTTGGGCCAGCCGTGCATTAACAGTGGGCTTTCAAAAGCATTGGCACGCTTGCCTATAATGTTGGCCAAGTATTGTTTAAACCCCCGTTAAAAAAAAAAAATTTTGTATGCTTTATTATACTAATATTATAGATTTTGAGACGAGAAAAACGATTCCACTGTTTAAAAATCGAAAAAAAATTTCAACACCTCAACTTAGGAAATGCATTTTTTTATTTGCATGCAGCTATGGATCCTTCTAACAATTTTATATCACTCGAATAACAAGTACGCTGTAGTGCTATTCAAGATCTTTAATTTGAGCCAAGGTAGATGTCTCTAGGCCCTCTGAATGCCAAATTATAACGATTCTGAAGTTAAACTTTGAAATTTCATTTGACATTTTTGCGTTTTTTTCTTCTAATTTCAGAGTAAAAACTCGTAATTTAGTGAAAGGAATTAAAATTAGCTTTCAAACCTATTTTGTTTCATATCAAAATATTGCTTCTGTCGAAAGCGCTACGATTAATTCGCATGGAGTGTTCAAAAAGCACACTGTGCCCCGCACACTGCAATCAAAGCTTTAAATATTTCTTCCGTAGTCAAGGACACCCGTAGCTTTGCCATTTTTCATGGCGATTTATGTGAATTAACCACTCCCGTTTCATTCAAGTTCCGCATCAATTCCAGTTAAGTATTCTAAGCTGATTAGTGCCTAAGCTGGGCACACAACGAATGAGTTCTGCTTTTTTTGTCTTATGGCGTTTTATCTTCCACCAAAAAATGTTACCTCCTCATTGCAACATTTTTTGTAGAAAAGAAAACGCCTTTAATTTAGCGCAGCCGGCAGAGTCTTATGTACATATCGTCATGTCATGGGCGTAGGCAGGTAGGGACCGAAAGTTTGCATGAGAGAACCAATCTGAGATTAATGATAAAACTATAGACCGGTGAACAGCCAAGTAAGTACAGCTTAAAACGATGGTATACATTTTTAGTTTATCTTACAAAATTGCAGAGGTATATTACATAGTATACCGGAGGTTCCCAAACTTATTTTTCTCGTAGACCCCTTTCAAAACTTTACGGGTTTCGCTGGACCCCCTGATGCTCATTTCTAACATATTTCCAAAGCTCACAAAAAAATGTGAAGATTAAATATAACGATGTAATTTTGCATCGCGGATAAGTTCCAAAACTAAATTCGGAGTGGCAAATATAAAAATAAATAATTTTCCTGTGTTCTATTTAATCAAATAATGTGATTACACACTTGCAAGTTTCAAAAACAGAGCTCGTAAAGCCATGAAAGAACTATCTCGCTCTGAGGAGTTATATTTTTTTAAAAGCAATGTGAGGAGTATGTTCGGCTCACTCGTGAATTTGCATGTGATGTATTTGTCATATAGTTTATTTGTGTTGATGGCATCATTTTTATTTTTATCGCTCCAATTTTTAAAGCGATGCGAAACATATTCGTCACTCGCATTTTTAAAACACAAAACTTGAAACAACAAAACCGCAAAACTTTGTATGCCGAACTTCAAATTTAGAAACTGACAAAAAACAAAAGACCGAATCTAGATAAATCGATGATAAATAAACAAGTAAGCAAGAAGCTCAAGAAGTGTTCCACCGTCTCATCCTCTTGGGGATGGCAAATGGAGTTGTCATTTACGCCTATCACAGTCAGATGTTTGTGCCACGTGAAATGACTAGTCAGCAGTCCCGTCTTCTCAGTGAGAAGAAACAACTAAATAAAACTTCTGAGATTGAAGGCAGCAAGAGTTTTGCCCACCTGCATCCACTCGATGGCTCCCAGTTATTGCTGAGCGAAGTATCCACCCAGTTTCTGATGGTGGCTCCGATGGCCGAAGTGGGGAGTGCTATAACTGGTTGCGGATCGAGGAATGCCTGGCCTAAGCTAACTGTGGCCAAATGGTCAGATGTCTCATTGCCAGGCACTCCCGAGTGACCTGGCACCCAGAGTAAAGCGAGCTGGTTATGCTTGCGAACATAATTTAGTCGAGACTTGCATTGCCGAACTAGTTTGGAAGTACTTAGATAGAAGGCTGGCCAATGCCGTAAGTGCAGCTTGGCTGTACCTGTAGACACGTAAACTCCTTCCCCTCCACCTATTTCACACCACGTAGTATATGGCTTTGGGGATTGCAAATATCTCAGCCTGGAAGACCGAAGCATATTCCCCAAAAGAAAAATTGAAGCTTATCCCCATTAACTCCGCAAAATACTACAGATCCTGACCCTGAGTCATATTTGGAGCCATCAGTGAAGATTCGGCAGTGCTGGAATTAAACCAGCATTCCCCCTCAGGGTACTCTCTCTCTCTAGAATCTCTTCAACAAAGGTAATGGTGGCGTACTGGTGGTGTAGCATTGAAAATACACAAGTCCTCAAATGTCTACCGCCGGCAATTTCCGCATAGCCTAACTCAGTGTTATACGAACATCCGTTTCTTTTTAGTCTGCAGGTGTCCTTTAAGGCTTCCCCAAGTATGATGACACAAAGTGACGGTAAGTTCACCAGTGCGTCAAGAGCACTATACATTAAAGTTAAAGGTTAAAGTTGGTTCTTTGCTATCGAGACCTGATGATTTTTCGTGGAACCGCACTTACAACTCGTGGAGCCCCATATTTGTTCACGCCAACGTTGACCCCTGTCGAGTCTCCCGTGGACCCCTGGGGGTCTACCTGGACCACTTTGGGAATCACTGTAGTATATGGAAATTTTTTTTACGTTTTTTGAAGAACGTCTTGTCCGGCTATTTGGTATACAGGTATATAAAGCTATGAATTTAAAAGATACATCAGATTTTAGTTGAGATATTCGCCTTTGACTACTATTGTCTGTAAATTTCCCAGTACTGCAAAGTTTTTGCCATTCACCTGGGAGTGGCCAGAAGTGATTTGTTTGCTTACGGTTCAAATCGCAGCTCAATTTCTCTGGATATTTATATCCACGCATCCCCTGGGTAGCGACAAACACCCGTTTGGGAGCGAGATAATATGACAAGACATATAACCCTGCGTGCGCTGGGCTTGGGTCCCTGCACGTTAAAACCCTACCCAATGAACAAAAAACCATGCCTCGGATGATACCCCCTTCTTTGATGACGATCACGGCAAACGTAGAAAGGACTATGATTTGAGGGTATGCACCTGGAATATCCGGACTCTTAATAGGGATGGTGCCTCTGCGGCTGGTTGATATCCTCGGGAAAATAAATACTGACCGCCATCCATGAAATGCGATGGATGCGGTAAGGCAAGGTAAGCGTGACCGATTTGTCTCATTGTCCGATTTGGCTCATATTCGAGATATAAATATATTGGTAACGGTAGGGGCAATATCTACTATTGCATAAAAAGAGCTGCAAGGTGGGGCTGGAGTCGAGTTATTAGTAAAAATCGTCAAGTGAACTTAATTGGAGACGCCAAGGATCAAAGTTAAATTACCACCGTTAAATCAATCACCAGAACGATTGCGGTCCTTGCTTTACGGTGACTAAACAGAATGAATACTATTCTTGTTAAATGCCTACAAATACAATTGTAAGGCTTCCAAGGTATTTCGTCTGATATTATATAAGTCTATGTATATTGAATTTCTATGGACTAATGATACTCCCCCATTTTGACATTGCCACAAACTGTACTATACAGATTCAAGGACGATTCACAATCAGACCAGATAATTGTTGCCACAAGAACTTCTTTGCGGGCATATGGCTTTCATAAGGTTATTTAAGACGGCAATGGAGGATATGCCTTCTGACGACCACAAAACCAAACGAGAACGTGAATTGTTGGTAAAAGCGTTGCACAGTGGCCAATTTTTGGAAAACCCTGGCCAAAAGTCCAAAAAAAAATTGGTGCATTCGTATGCATAACCATCTTATATTGTTAGGAGGGCTCTACTGCGTATCGTTATGAGACAACAAGTCGATTCTCTTAAAGCACTTAGTGTTACAGGAGATCGAAGTGACTGTTGCTAGCAATTCGTTCTAAACTTTTCGTAAATTAGAGTTTTCGTCGTTGTTAAAATCGTGGTATTATCTTTAAAAAAATAACAGTTTTCAAGCATCCGCTCATGGACATTGTAATCTAGAGTATGTAAAACATGTTTTTTCATTGTCACGCCATCTAAAAACTGACGTAAGACGTAGATATTCACGGATTGATTTTTTTTGTTTACTCATTATGATGGATTAGGAAAATACGAGAGTGGTCGAGATGGCCGGTCTAATTTTCTTTTTCATATATATTGAAGTTTTTCCCATCCATCTTGGTTAAAACCACCTGCCACAAGCTGCCACTGTGGTTTGGACAGACGTTTTTATACGCGATTCTTAATTTTTTTATGTTTAAAAGATTTAAATTANTAAAACATGTTTTTTCATTGTCACGCCATCTAAAAACTGACGTAAGACGTAGATATTCACGGATTGATTTTTTTTGTTTACTCATTATGATGGATTAGGAAAATACGAGAGTGGTCGAGATGGCCGGTCTAATTTTCTTTTTCATATATATTGAAGTTTTTCCCATCCATCTTGGTTAAAACCACCTGCCACAAGCTGCCACTGTGGTTTGGACATACGTTTTTATACGCGATTCTTAATTTTTTTATGTTTAAAAGATTTAAATTATGTAAAAAAA
>NW_016158887.1:27082-30156 GCF_001687245.7 Rhagoletis zephyria | reverse complement strand
AAAAAATATCGGCTGCTTGTATCCTCGGCCCTTGTCATTTCAAGTTTACGTTTAAATCCACCAAAACAAAATCATAAACTGTCGTCAGATGCCATTAAATTATTATCAACNAAAATATTTCTGTGAAGATTTTGGTGTTTTAAAGATTGGATGTTTTACTAGTAGTACTATATATTAGAGTGCTCATCCATGGGCCTCTCATTATTGAATGGGCACTCCTGCCAATTGGGTAACTTTCCGAAGAAACCCAAGAGTCAAGCAATAAGGATATTAAAAAATATCGGCTGCTTGTATCCTCGGCCCTTGTCATTTCAAGTTTACGTTTAAATCCACCAAAACAAAATCATAAACTGTCGTCAGATGCCATTAAATTATTATCAACTGTTGTAAATGCGGATGCGGAATTGCCATCAGTAAATATAGATACGAGCTTGAATACTTCAGATGACTGCGAGTCTGACGGTGTATAAAATTGTTATCTTAAAAATATATTCCTGTACCTACAAATATATATGTCTTGTTTATTGATTCATTCAAAATCCCGCACTTCCCGTGTAAATTTGAACATCAAGATTTTTAGAAACAAACATTAAGACCTCGTTAGTGTTTGTCCGAACTTCTCTTCCGATTTGTGGATTGCGCCTTGATGTTGGCGCACGAAGGGGACTAACAGTTTTACGCCGAATCCGAACGGGGATTTTATTTTTATGAGAAGCTGTTCTTCGTGGCTGAATACACTCGGGGGTTTGCCATTGCCTGCCTGTCGCCCGACTTTATTACAAAAAACTTGTTTGTTTCTTATTTTTTAATGTTGGTCGGAAACTGGGCTTGAACCCAGGCCCTGCGGAATGATAACGTATATTGCTAACCACTACATCACATTATATAACAAAAAAGCCTAAAACATGACCTTTTTTACTTAACTACCTTAGTTTTGCTAAAAATCTGATTATTTTAAGCGTACACAGCAGCCATTATGGACCCGCCATTTTGAATTTCGAAGTTATGTGGTGAAATTTAAAACCAGCAACCAAAATAAAGACGAATACACAAGGTTTGATTACAATTGTACCACGCTTCGACTTTAGACCAGCTTTTTCGAAAAATTGGCCACTGTGCGTTGGACCAAATGTTTCAATAAAAAAATAATTTTGGGCGGGATGAAGTCCGCACAGTCTGCTAGTAATAACATAAAAACCGATTTGTTTTTTTTTGAATTCTTAGCTTCAATTCCAGTTCTGCTTAGATAAAAAAATTTAAAACCAAAGATTTGTCTCTACGGCTTTGGTGTTATTTAAGAGATTAAAAATAATTAACTCAAATGGAGGATAACAAATATTTGAAAACAATTAAATTCAGTCTCGAAAAGAAATTAAGGATTCATATCTTAGTGTAATATAATCTGCATTACTTTTAACAATAGTGAAAAAGTGACCAATAAATCGACGCATTAGCACGACTGGAAATATGAAAATTTCGAATTCCGTCCAATCCTTGAAACAAACTGACTAAAAACCAAACACTTAACTGTATTTAGATTTTTTGTTGTTTTTCGAGCTTATTTGGAAGCATATTTACTAATGTTTTAAAGTTTATCTAATCGCTTAAAATTGCTTTTTTCCTGCTTATTTTCTTCGGTCCTGCTCATCACACATCACTTTAACTGAAACGCCACTTTGTAGTTTTTCCAGAATACTAGTTAATCAAAGAAATGCAAAAAGTTAAAATTTTGTGTGCGTGGCATGCATAAACAAAGAAAGTTGTAGGTATTGAGGTAAAATTGTTTTGAAGTTGCACATATAAAGGTTACAATGTTTTGTTTTAGAGACTTACATTAATCAAGGAATTGCACGTATTGAGGGTTAGGGTTACCGTGTACGCACTGTATATATTTTTCATCGGATATACAGAAATTAAGTTACGAAGGCTTAAACTACGAAAACGCGTTTTTATATCTTAAGTCCAAATTGTGAGAGGGTATTCAGAATTCTAAGTATGCATATTTTTTGTTCATCATTAGATCTATAACTTTCTCAGTCACACAGTATTATTATCCCAACGAAATCCTTGGCGGTGTTACCGGGTGGGGAAAGGTATATGACGGCGGGAGGTTTAGTTTGGGTTAAAGTCTCTCACTGACGGAGTTAGGCTTTCTATGCTTCCTCCTCGTAAAAACACATGTGCAGTAAAAGTTAATTATTTAAATCGACGAATAGTTTTGTATCAATTTTTGGGAACTTCTATCTATGTAAACAACATACCTCTATTGGTTACAATAATTTTAAGCTATAATAACAATTTTTTAGTGATAATTATTGGTTTTGAAAACATAATTTTGTATAGGGACACTTGCTGCCAAGTCCACTTTTTCAAAAAATTTCTATATTGATGCGAGAAGCAAGAACAATTAGGAATGCATCGTTTTCTAAAAGATCGATCTACCTATTCGATTTCTAACCGTTTCTATTCAGTACTACGCAAATTTGTTAAACCAAAACAGTCACAGAAAATGTTAAAGGTCCCCCAAATAATAAACTTTTCATTAGAAATCTATATCTAAGGTGACTAATTTAGAACTGGTTCGGAGGCAATCGTCACTTCGTAAGACATCGAAAAGTTAAATTCGCCAGTACTGGTCATGGTTCAAAACTCTCTAGTACCGTACAGTTCGACACTAGTGGGCTTCCCCACAGGGTATACGCGTATGTGTGCTAGTATGATTACAACGATTAAAGGCAATTCTAAATGTAGATAAAGAACGACTTGATTGAATAATACCAGAATTCTTGCTTGTGTACTATGTATGTATGTATGTACATTTCACTGAATGCTTTTCCATTATTGAAACAACCAAATTTGCACATTAGAGTGGTCCAAAAACAGTAAAGTCGGAATTTTGATGCCGCCTCTCCCTACGATTGTTCTATACCGAAAAAATATACCCCTATTTTTATACCCGAGCGCACTTGTGCACAAGGGTATTATAACTTTGTTCACATAACGGTTGTTTGTAACAGGCAAAACGAATCGAGATAGATATAGACAAATGTATACATAAATGATCAGAATGAAAA
>NW_016158887.1:9052-23585 GCF_001687245.7 Rhagoletis zephyria | reverse complement strand
AAACTCATTGTAAATATAAATTTTGAGTGAATTATCTTCAGTAGTTACTAAAATATCGCAGTTTTCGTATTTCTGGAAATTACCGTTACATGGGAAGTGGGCGTGGTTACAGTTCAACACCAACCTACCTTGGATAAATGGAAGCCTACATCCCAAATTTCGTTGAGATATCTCAATTTTTGCTCGAGTTATCGTGTACACGGACGGACGGACACACGGACGGACAGACAGACATGGCTTAATCGATTTCTCTATTCATTCTGAGCATATATGTATACATTTGTCTATATCTATCTCGATNTTGATGTTGCCACACAAAGCGGAGGGACCTACAGTTTTACGCTGACTCCGAACGGCGATTGTATTTTTATGAGAAGCTGTTTTTCATGGCAGAAATACACTCGGTGGTTTGCCATTGCCGGCCGAGGGACGACCGCTGTTAAGAAAAAACCTTTTTTCTATATTTTTTTTTTGCGATGTTGCTTTGACCAGGGCTTGAACCCAGGTGCTGATGAGTGAAAGCGCGTACCGCTTACCACTACACCACAGCGGCCAACCCAGTTGTTTATTTAACCATTTTTTAATACTAAAGACTTTTTATTGGTCCCTCTTTGCATTTTCTGGGGGTTTTGGCGAACCTATAAAATATAGTTATTATGAAAAATTGGTTAAGGAAACAATTGGGTATTATTATTGGGAAACTCCTTAATACAAACAGAGTTTTTCCATCGAAAAATATTGATTTTCAAAAATTCTACACTATTTCTAGGAAAAGTTGTTTTTCCCCCTTACAAAATACTTGGAAAACTTTGAGCGCTTGGAGCACTCCCTAAATTGTTTTTTTTTATTTTAAAATAAAAAAATTGGGCAATAGGCAACAATCGTCAATGGCAACATATTGGCGACTGGCCGATTTATTGCCGTGGCGAGAAATCGGCAACATAATTTCTTTCATTTTAGGAATAAGTTATCATTATTACTCCAAAACTGATGAATTTTGCGTCAGCAGGATTCTCCAAAAGCATTTAATTTACGCCAAAGGTAGAAGTGAAAGAAAGGAAGCACCATAACAAAAGAAATAATTAATTTCGTTTTTAAGCCCCAATTTTGTATAAAAAACAAATTAAGTTTTAAAAAGAATTCAATTATTACAAATATCGTCTGTAGCAATAATAAAGCGATATGAAAACGACTCATTCAGGTAATAAGAAAACGACTCGCCCAGGCGAGTTGGCTTCGGGGGACGTTTTAGAGCGACTGGTAATAACAAATCGATACGATGGCGATATTATAGGCAATAGGGCGAGACGTTTTCTTATTGCCAGCAACAAAAATTGTTTGGTGGGGGGTACATTTTTTTCGGTATAGAACAATCCTAGGGGGTGGCGGCATTAAAATTCTGACTTTAGTTTTTCACTGCATTTTCGGATCACTCTAATGTACATGCATACATAGGAACGAAAAGGAGGTGCTAAGCTAGAAGTATGAAATAGTTGTGTGTTCATATGGAATAGTAGCTTATGTAGAAAGGCTGGCTTTAGTATAATGCGGCATTGGCAGCATACGATTGCGAACGATTCACTGGCGCCGAACAGTTGAAGAACTTTTGGCAAATAAACGCGCAAGAAATTGTTCCGATACTAGCAATCAATATTCTTATTAAGTCTCATCAAAAAGTTTCTTGTTGTTTAAAGGATAAAGGGAATGCCGCATTATACTAAAGCCAGCTTCTCGACATAAGCTACTAGACCATATGAACACAGAATCGATTGTGTAATTAATGCCAAAAGGTGGATTTATAACAAATTTGCCATAAACACATGTAGAAGCAAGTTGGCCATTTCGATTGGACCGAATGTCGAAGTCGATGTACATAAATGCCTAGCAGCTAGTGATAGAACGATACGAGTGTCAAGTACAGAATATCGATACTTTTCATGAGTACTGAGTAGTATCGAGCACTCGATACTTTTTGACAAGTACTGAGTAAATATCGCGAATGCCAAAAAGTATCGACCGGTTTAGAACTTTTTTAAGTTATTTGTTTGTTGAATATAACTTTTTTAAGTTTTTTTTTTTTTTTTAAATTACCCAATAAATATTGTGGCAACGTTCGAATATTATCTTCGATATGCAATATGAATGTTGTGTAAATGAACATAACGGTCATTTACTTCAATACTGTCGCTCGTATCTTTTTTCGGACAAAAAACAGTACTAGAGTTTACTCTTTAAGGCAAAACTGTGTGCGTTGGAACGAAAGTGCGAAAATATTCGAAAGTTTTTTACAACAAACATATGACAACGTATCGCACTTTTAGTTTCGCACAAACGCACTGCTGAAACCCTGACTGAAATGCAAAGAGTGATAGCCCAAACACAATGAAACCGACGAGCTACGGACCATAGCTGCCAAATTATTTTTCCACATATTCTTACGTAGATAATTATTTTGAAGACGACAGGGCTACGCGACGACTGTGGTTGTGGCCAGATTAGATCTATTTCTATTTTTCCAGCGAAAGATAAGGTTCTTCCTCTTCTTTTATGTCAAACTCGTACAATTCATGATGTGGCTGCCGCGTTCAAAAAAATCATGTCGCCATCGACAAATCGTTTAGATAACGAAGATAACATATTGGAAGCTGTGGCCCGTATCTCGTCGTTTTCAATGTGTTCAGAACTTCAGAAAACTGTGCTGTGCTGTTCGTACATCGCTTCGGCAGTTAAAACGACAGCACAAACGAAGTGCAACGAATATTTGAGACCGCGCTGTGGCTGAACTCTTTGAAATTTCGCAGCCAAAGTAACAACACTGTTCACGCTTTTGGGCAAAACAACGCCCTCAATTTTGCCTTTCGCATCAAAGAGTTAACTCTAGTAGTATGTTACTGCGCGAAAATCCCGTTTCGCAGTATCTCCATTTAAAAATAAAAGCATTTTTTACAGTAAATTACAGAAACAGTTTTCCAATAAAATAAAGGAATTCCTAGTATGGTACACATAATACCAGGTATTATTTATTGTATACCCCGAGACAAAATATGTCTATTAAAAGCCATGTAAATTCAAATTTCTCCCTTGCTACAAAAATTAGAATTCAAAAAAGTGGCATATTCTGGTATAGACAAAATATCGTTACTATTTTCGATAGTTTGTTTTGCATGGAAGAAAATAATAACACCGTCTACAAAAAAGTAACCAAAAACCAATGCGACTTTTGATTTCTTTTTGCCGCTGCGCGCAGTGGGGAAAAAAATGTTTTCTCTGGACAAATAACTTTTGAGAGCCCAAATATGAACCGATTTCAAGTTTCTTTTTTCTATAAATATGAGATAATGAAATTTTGCGTCGATCTATCCGTGTCGGCTTTTTAAAAAAGCTCTAGTTATTTATTTATTTATGTTGAAAAATGAAAGAAAAAAAAATTACGTTTGACTGCTTCCAATTTTTTGGAAAATACCTAAAATTAATTTCANTCGGCTTTTTAAAAAAGCTCTAGTTATTTATTTATTTATGTTGAAAAATGAAAGAAAAAAAATTTACGTTTGACTGCTTCCAATTTTTTGGAAAATACCTAAAATTAATTTCAAGTGCCTGCAATTATTTAAAAATATATATTCATAAACATTTTTCTATAGGATACATTCAGTTAAAAATTGTTTTTAATTTGTTATCTATACTAATATACATCGTCATTTGAAGTACAAAACCGCGTACCGTCATTCTGCCAAACTCCTTAACTGATATTTGATTACGATTTTTTTATACCCGTGCGCACTTATGCACAAGGGTATTACATATAATTTTGTTTGTAACAGGCAAAACGAATCGAGATAGATATAGACAAATGTATACATAAATGATAAGAATGAAAAGAGAAATCGATAAAGCAGTGACTGTCTGTCCGTCCGTTCGTCCGTCTGTGCACACGATAACTCGAGTAAAAATTGAGATATCTAGACGAAACTTGGTACGTGTACTTCTTTCGAGCGTAGGACGGATGGTGTTGAAAATGGGCTAAGCAAAGCAATTTCGTCGAATTTCAATTTGGCCACGTGACTGTAAGATGTCAGACTCCGAATCACTTCCCTCACCAAGCAAAAAAAAAACCAGGGTCCACCTCTAAAGTCTGCGGGAAGTAGTAAACAGGATAAGACCGTTGCTGCCCTAAAAACTTGTCGCACTATGCACGAGCAGCAATTGGAGAGGGCGCGGGACTTTGTTGAACGAGTGAAGGAGGAGCACAAATTGACACCAACGTCTGAACTAAGCATTCGTCTTGAAGCACTGCATAAGGCGTTTGATGGTTTCAATAATGTTCAGCTAAAAGTCGAGGAGAGAGATCCAGATGAAATAACTCAGCAGAATCGACCAACCTACGAATTAAATTGAACTACGCACGTTTTCAGGTGAAGTGACTACATGGATGAGTTGGTACGACCAATTCATGTCCCTTGTGCACAACAATCAAAATATCACAAGTTCCATCACCTTGCCAGCCTAAGGTCTAAAAATCGTGTCAGAAAACTAAGAAGTGGCTTTGAACCGGCTGCGTGATAGATTTGACGGGTTATTGGCAGAAAGCATATTGAGTTGATGTTTCAACACCCCAAAATCTGCAGGCCAAGCTCTGTTGATCTGCGAAGACTAATTGACGCCATGAATAATCACTTGGTTCGATTGAAGAATTTGGATCGACCGACAGAACATTGGGATGACCTCATAGTCCTTTAATTACATCAAAATTGGATTGAGATACAGCACTAATGTAGAATGAAGAATCCGCTATGGACCGCATGCCCACACTAAGCGAGCTAATGATGGTTCTTAAGAAACGCTATCAAATAATTGAAGGTAACATGCTTATTCAGTTATTAACTAACAACAACTCATCTAATAGTAGTTCTAACAAAACACAAAGAAACTCTCGTGCTCTCACGATAACGAACAATGCATGTAATTTTTGTAACAAGCAGGGCCATTTCATACATAAATGTATTAACTTTTTAACAGGGATGGTAGTCATTATAAGTTAAAAAATATTAATCAACATTTAATTATTATCATCCGATTTTTATTTTTTTAATCATTAATAGTAATTATTTATTGATTTTTACTCTTTTGGTCGAATGTAATTATTGTCGTCCGCTGTGGTGTAGTGGTAAGCAGTGCGCGCTTCCACCCCGCAGCACCTGGGTACAATACCTGGTCAAAGCAACATCGCAAAAAAAAATTGGAAAAAAATAAGTTTTTTCTTAACAGCGGTCGTCCCTCGGCAGGCAGTGGCAAACCTCCGAGTGTATTTATGCCATGAAAAACAGCTTCTCATAAAAATGCAATCGCCGCACAGTGTTCGATCTTCAAATTTGAGACGACAAAAATGGTTTTTTAATATTCCTTTTTTTTAAATCTGGCTACTCTATTATAAAGAAGAATGTCAGTATATACCAGAAATACCATATATGCGACAAGTTTTTTGTTTATACACTTCTAGCGGTATTGCGAATGGTAGGGAAAATAAACAAACAAAAACACAATTAGTGCGAACGCAACTAGTGCAATTTTTAAAAGCCTATAATTATCAAAGTAATAAATATATTTTCAAAATTTTTTCGGTGGAGATAACTTAAGCTATTATCTGGTTAAACTTTTTATATTTTTGTGTTTTGAGTAAAGGT
The DNA here is from genome assembly GCF_001687245.7 of Rhagoletis zephyria. Taxonomy (NCBI): domain Eukaryota; kingdom Metazoa; phylum Arthropoda; class Insecta; order Diptera; family Tephritidae; genus Rhagoletis; species Rhagoletis zephyria. The sequence continues at coordinate 17,904 of NW_016158887.1, read as the reverse complement.
AACTGTTTACAGATGAAAAACTCAGGGCATGTTTTTACAAGTGATTCCTAATAAAAGTCAATTTTCAGCGGTCCTGATCTTTTGACTCCACCAACACCCACCACAACAAAGAACATATATATAACATACATATATTTATTTTTAAAAATAAGAAATAAAATTCTGCACATACTTGCACTTTTGTGAGAAAATTAAATTTTAGTATGAGCGCCTCTAAAATATCGCATAGAATTTTGTTTGATGTATGGTTATCTAACCTTAAAGAAGATAGATGTGATAAAATATGTAACTTTATTACTATGAATTTTAGCAGCGGATCAACAACAACTATCGATTTTGATAAACTTAAACATTTTTCTTGGCGTTTATGTTCAAAATTTGAAGGAAAATGGGCAAAAGCGTATAGAGTAAAACCTCGCTTTTTGCATGATAATGATAAATGGCTTTCAAGTACAATCGACTTTTCTTCATTTACAAATATTGCTGTGAAGGAAAGCCAACCCAGAGGTCGACCTGCAATTAGCTTCGATGATTGCAGTCAAAGAAGTAAAGAAAGAAAAGCTAAGAAAATTACTGAAAACATTGACAGTAGTCAATTACTTTTAGCAGCAGAAATGCAAATGCGCTCTTCCGGGAAGAAAGCTCACAGGAATAGTAAAAGAGCTTGCTTTCGCATCTCCAGAAAGAGGAAATACTATTAAAAAGTTAAGAACATCGAGCAATAAGATTGAAGCTCTTTCGCCTGATGAGGCGTTAGCTATGATTTTGGATTTAGATTTATCCGCAAACAAATATCGGTTGCTTAAGCAATATACCAAGCATATATGCCCTCAATTTATTTCCCTCATATGAGCGTGTTTTTGCTGCAAAACAGTTGTGCTACCCTGAAAACATAACAGTGACGGAATCGTTCGCTGAAATAAATTTACAGTCGTTGATAGATCACACGATAATAAGGTTATGTTATTCTGTCTGTCTATTAATGATGTTTTAAAAGCGAACCTAGACTCATGTAAGGCAATGAATTGCAAATTTTATTTAAATGGGGATGCGATGGTGCAAATCAGAGCCCTTATAAGCAAAATTGGTCAGACGAGCGTAATAGCGATGAAAACTTATTTAGCATATCCCTTGTTCCAATTCAAATGTATGTGAATAATTTTAAAGGAGAGAAGCTGATACTGTACCAAAATCCTGCTCCGAACTCTTCTCGAATATTGCCGGCCTATTAAAATAATGTTTGCTAAAGAGACCACTGACTTAATAAAAATGGAGGTAAAATATATCAAGGAGCAAATAGCAGAACTCCGCCCAACAAAAGTGAACGTGCTTGTTGATGAGGTCCACCGACCTAGTATATATGTTCACCCAAAAGTAATTTTATGCATGATTGATGGAAAAGTATGCACAGCCCTTTCCAACTATAATTCGTCCCAAGTATGTTATTTGTGTGGGGCAAAACCAACAGAAATGAACAATACTTCAATTTTATCAAAAAAAACATTGATCTTGAACTTTTAGAATTTGGCTTGTCACCGTTACATTCGTGGATACGGTTTATGAATGTTTGTTGCATATAGCTTATAGATTGGAAATTAAATACATGGCAAGTTCGGGGATCAGAAAATAAATGCAATGTACAGCGGAGAAAAACTATTATTCAGGAGAAATTTAGATCGGAAATGGGGTTATTAGTAGATATGCGATAGCTAATCATGTGAAATACAAATGACGGCAACACGGCCAGACGCTTTTTTAGAAATTCAGAAAAGTCAGCAGAAATAACCGGAATTAATTTGGAGCTTTTGCAACGATTTCATGTGATACTTGAATGCTTAGCGTCGGGATATTCCATTGATGCAGAGGCGTTTGATCTTTATGCGTTGAAACTATGGAACTATATTTAAAGCTTTATTCATGGTATTATATGCCAGTTACGGTACATAAAGTGCTCTGTCATGGCAAGGTTGTAATTGATCATTGCATACTTCCTATCGGCCAATTATCTGAAGAAGCCCAAGAATCGAGAAATAAGGACAATAAACGCTACAGATTGCAGTTCACGCGAAAAAATTCTCGAACCCAAACAAACAACGACTTATTAAAAAGACTTCTAATTTCGTCTGATCCATACATTTCTATCTTAAGGAAATCTCCCAAGACCAAGCATGGAGCCATTACTCCAGATATATTAAAATTGCTTAAAAACCCATTATTAAATATTGAATTTGATGAGAGTTAAGTCAATTTGCAAAAATTCTGTCTAATAAAAAACTAATTTAATAGTGTATTTTGGTTTTTCATTCATTTCCAAGGTGTGGTTCCTATGGGAAGTGGGCGTGGCGGTAGGCGGATTTATACAATTTTTTGCCTGAACGTACTTTTCGTCACGAAAATGATATGTGCAAAAATTCATAATTTTATATCCATTAGTTTTCAAGTTATGATTTTTGTCGTCCTAATTTCGAATTTCGTACACTGTGCGCCGTTCGGAGTCGACGTAAAACTGCTTTGTGTGACAACATCAAGGCGCACGCCACAAGTCGGAGGAGAAGCTCGGCCAAACACTAACATATGTGTAAGCGCCAATCTATGAAATGAATTATTATTCTTTATATAATTTATATTTTTTTGCTCAAAAATAATGATAACTTCTTGATTTCCATGGTTTTGATCGAGATTAATGATTATGTTGCGATTTTTATTTCTTCGCTCACGAATAATACTCAGCTTCTGAGTTTTATAATTTCGCTTGAGCATAAGGATTACTTTTGATTTTTATTGTTTTCGCTCAGGTATAATGATTATCTTGCGATTTTTATTTTTTCCGCTCAAGAATAATGATTGCCACCTGATTTTTATTTTCTTTCGCCAAACATAAAACTCAAAACGCTGCGCTACGCTGCGCAAGACGGATTTACTGAAGAGATACGTTCACTCAGCAACCACAAATCTTTCGCTAACAAGTAATTTTTAGCAAAAAAAAAACCGACTTCAACTCCCATATAAAAAAAAATATATATATATATCTCATGACCCGCTGATCGGATCTTAACCAGATTAGTATGGGACCACCTCTGAGACACTACCTTTCCGATGCAAAAAGAATTATCGAAATCGGTTGACGTGATCCAAAGTTATNAAATATTCCGACGAGCTGATAACCTCCTCCTTTTTTGGAAGTCGGTTAAAAAGAGCAGCATCCAGGCTCTCGCACCACATTGATGATAGCGGTATCATCCGTGTTGGCGGTCGGCTACAGCACGCTGCTCTGGATTATGACAACAAACATCCAATAATACTTCCAAAATCGCACCCTTTCACACGCACACTCCTTGTCCATCATCACTTCTTTCGGAAGTACAGTACTTTTTTTTCGCTCTTGTACTTCGAAGTACAGTCAAATGTACTTCTTTGCAATATTTTTTACTTCAGGAGGGAGATTTTGTAACCAGTTAGCGAAAATTTTCGGGTAGCTATCGCACATTTTCACGCATGATATATGTAAAAGTTTTGCGTCAAAAAGTGCGATAGGGATTCGAAAATTGTTGCTAACTGGTTTCAGAATCTTCCCCTAGGTCCAGCACTTCTCCGATCTTCTGGACGATCGTCACGTGGCCTGGGCGATAAATTCGTTCAAACCATTAAAGTCGCCGGGGACCGATGACATCATACCTGCGGAGCTGCAAAGGCCTCTGAAGGTGTCGTGCAATTGGTTGGATCCTATTTGTACGAACTGCGTGAGAACCGGGTACATCCCCAAGGCTTGGAAGGTAGTCAGTGTTGCGTTCATCCCGAAGGCCGGAAAAGGCTCCCATGTTTCCCCTAGGTATTTTAGGCCTATCAGTCTCTCTTCGTTTTTGCTAAAAACGCTAGAGAGACTGATAGACCTACACATAAGAAACGCGATTCCTCGTGACTGTCTTTCAAGAGCTTTTTGCAAGAAAAGGTCGGTGTATATCGCTCTGCACACATTGGTAAAGTGATCAGTATATCATTAGCTGATATTTTAATTATTAAATAGATTTAGTTTTAATTTTAAGAAGAGAAAATTTTAAGTTTTTAAATATTGAAAGTTTATTTAATAATAATCATAAATGGTCTTTTCAACAACAAACAAATTCATAGAACCATAAATTGAAAATCAAGAATTTAAACAAGTATAAAAACAGACAAGTAAAATACCCTACATATAAAAAATAATAATAAAGTTTTACTAGTCTAAAAAAAATATATGAACAATACAGCTCACCAGTAATACTAAGATTCTTGGCACCTTCACTCGATAAATGCTCTAGTTGTTGTTGTTGTCGAAGATGTTGACGCTACTACTACGTATGCTGCTTATATCACTAATATTGTCTCTGCTCAAATGATTGTTGTTGCGACTGCTGCGAAAATAAATATTAAGTTTGCTGTGTTGTTGGCTTTTTCCTTTGGAAAACACTTTCTTTCTAAGGTGACAACTGCGTAGATGCAAAGAGTGCAGCTGCTGATGGGTTCGCCTCTAACAGGTCTATTCTGCGCTGGTAATAAAAAGTTTGTAACCGGTAAATAAAGTTCCTGTCAATTTTTAAACCCTTTTCGCATTCTGTGTACTCTTGTAACCATCTCATAAACTGGTAACAAATTATTGCCCCGTGAAATATGCAATGCCAGGATTCTTCATAGCTGAATTGCTGAATATTTTAACTGCATTACTAACGTACCTAGAATCGCGGTGACAAGAACCGGTAACATTTTTTGGTAATACAATTTTCCGGTTACAAAATCTTCGGTAACGTGCAGAATAGACCTGTAAGAGGGAATAGTGTGACTGTGGTACCAAAGATAACGGTAGTGCAATTTGTGGCACTATCACCAAAATATTGGCCTGCAAGGGCACTTGCTACCTCTAGCGGTAGTTATTGATATGCATCCGAATAACCGTAGTATGATTGTTGTGAATACTCTTCAGAAAATTTTTAATTTGAGCCCTGCATAAAATGATCTGCTGCTGTTTGTACTAATTGAGATATTTTGCAGCACTCCACTTGGCACCAGATTGTTGATGTTAGCAAAGAAACCGCCAGTCTTGTGCTCTCCCTGCATGAGTTAAAGCGCTGCAAACGGATCTGTTAACAATGTGGGTTGTGTTGGTACTGTTGATACGCCTTGAAAAGGGCTGTACAACTTAAAGGATATATGGTCGGAGCAAAAGGGGCCGATGTTTCGAATACACAATTACCGATAGACTGAGCAGCTCCAAGTGCAGGCGGCGCATTTATTTGTACATTGCTATTGAAGGACTTTCTGCTAATGCTGATTGAAATGGCGTTTGCGATGCCTATGTATGAACAAAAACCTCTGTTACAATGTCGTTCTGTTGAAGCAACTGCAATGATTGTTGTACTAATTGATGGTTGATTCCCGAAAACTCTTTGCCAATGGCTGTTTAATTCTCTTCTGGCAGGATCGCCAATATATCATTAGCTGATATTTTAATTATTAAATAGATTTAATTTTAATTTTAAGAAGAGAAAATTTTAAGTTTTTAAATATTGAAAATTTATTTAATAATAATCAAAAATTTTCTTTTCAACAACAAACAAATTCATAGAACCATAAATTGAAAATCAAGAATTTAAACAAGATAAAAAACATGCAAGTAAAATACCCTACAGTCAGAGGAACCCTTCCGGCATAAAGAGGGGGCCTTCAACAATGTCACTCCGGAGGCAATAGTTATGTATATTCATAATCTGGAGGTTCAAACCAACCGAATAAGGCTTATCTACAGCTTACTTCGTGACAGTACTTGTACTGCCGTAGGGGGGCTATCGGTAAAATGTAAGGTCTCTCGCCCAAATTAATTCATTAGCTCTAGGAAACCAGATTTAAGCCTATATTGTTTCAAGGCTTCACTGGCGCTTAACATACATATGTTGAGCACGGCGCCGGCTATTAGGCTAAGGGAAACCGGGTCCTTTTGTGACATAAAAAAGGAAAAGAAGACGTTTCTCTGCTGCAGCAAATATTTTTATAGGGCACTTTAAAACACATGCCATCTCAAGGGCTAGTGATGTGGGTTCTGAGAGGCCATTGTGCGATTGGTATTCATGCGGTGAGACTAGGAATTTCAACTGTTATTTTTTATCATATGTCAAGAGAAAGATGAAGTGGAATCATCTCCACACTTTCTATTAGACTGTCCAACCCTCGCGAGGCTAAGATTTGGCTCGCACTTCTGAACAAACACTGAGCTCTCGGGGATCGAAATTAGCTGCATTCGAAATTTCGTAATCAGCTCGCGTCGTTAACTTAACCCAAACTAGCCTGTACTTCTTTGAGCTATGAAATAGTTGGTCACATTAATCATCACCTACAGAATCATCACGTAGGCCACATGCATTGTTGAATATTTTTCGTCAAAGGTTTTGGCCAGTCCATGGAAAGGTTTTAGCACGCTCTGTCGTCTACAACTGCGTCCGCTGCTCGAAGGCGCAGCCAATTAAATCGAATCAACTCATGGCTGATCTAACAGAGCTTCGTGTTCAACAAAGCCGACCATTCAATATTGTCGGAATTGATTTTTGTGGTCCCTTTTATATACATTTTCGACGTCGTGCTACGGCACCTGTAAGGGCGTATGTATCAATTTTTGTCTGCTTCGTTACTATGGCTGTTCACTTAGAGCTTGTGGAAGATCTCAGCACAAAGGCGTTCTTAAATGCTCTAAGGCGGTTCCTTTCACGACGCGGTTGTTGCGCGGTCATATACAGTGACAACGCGACGTCTATTATATGTATGTTGCGACAAAGAAATTCTCAAGACGAAATATTAAAGATACACGTCGGTGACATTGTCATCTTACAAGAAGAAAACATACCACCTCCACAATAGAAACTCGGACGGATCCCGCAGGTGCATCCAGGCAAAGACGGCGTTACGAGAGCTGTTACGATCAAAACAAACAATAATGAATTTCAGCGAGCTACCGCTGAAATCAGACGGCTTCCAGTTGAGGGAGCAATAGCCCCTCAAGAGGGGGTGTATGTTAAGTAAATTATGTTTATCCCTTCAATATTTTAAAATGAGTAACCATTTAATAGTCAATCTTGAATTCATAAATATTGTATTTTGAGTTCTAATTGTGGTTTGTTTAATGAAGAAGAATAAACAAGGCTCGCTGTCAAAATCTTCCTATCGCAAGAAAAACGTGCGTGTTTAAATTTCATGACGAATATGGCATCGTAAAATATATTTAACATAGTTAATCGTCTTGGGAATTGAAAGGGCTCAATTCCCCCTAAACAGTAACCGTTCTACCAATTTATACCAAACTCGGTATGATTATTGTGCTTGCCACATAAAAGCAAAACGTTGAAAATTATTGAAATCGGAGTAAAATTACGGCCGCTTTTCATATAACGGTAAATTTCAGAAATGCTTGAAACTTCAATATTTCTAGATTTAAGGACGCTAATTTACTCAAAATTGATACACCTCGGCTTACCATGTAGTGGTAGCTTTCGGTAAGGTGAAAAACATATATTTAATACTTGCGCCGGTTATTTAATGTTCGGCTCCTGTTTTTAATATTTTTATACAAATTTTTTAAGCTTAGACCGTTTTGGCCTTTGAGGGGATTTTTTTCAAAAAATTCGTTAGGAAACTATTTTTATTCATAAAAAACTCCTTTTTGGAGGTATTTTCAAATTGGTCCAGCTCACGTAAATCTTAATATTTTTCTAAAATATTTTGGTGGAAGTCTTAAAATATAATAGATTTTATAATTTCAATGGAAAGACAGTACCGATTTTTTTTTTTATGGGGAGTGATGCAGTCTAATACACACATATTCACAATGTGCAGAATTGCATTGTATTGAGGTTTCCAAAAAACAGTATTGAAGCGAAGGCTTGATTTTATTATACACAAAAATTTCAGACTTATTCCGCTAGGTATGTACTTGACAAAGGGTATGTATGTAATCTATATAATTACGGGTTAGTAAACACTTATATATACGTGCGGAGAGGATTACCGCTAGTTGACAACTTCCCCTAGCTGATGAATTTATTTTCTCCGTTTTCTCTCTCTTTTCGCTCTCTTCGCCTTAGATTTACATGGATGCCAGAACGTGGCGACGGCTAACTCGGCCACAGAGAATGCCAGATTGTGGCGACAGCTTGCATAATAAATAACAGCGAATTGAACAGCGACAGCCAAGGTAATAGTTCGATCGAGTTCGAACATGCCGCCCCCCATGCTGGGACCAGTATAGTCCTCGATTTGGTTTGGGCTTCACGCTGGCGAAGGGGAGAAAGTGTGCCAAGTGCACTATTTGGTTGCAAAATATGGAATGAGTAATTTTGAGTATAAGTGGGTATCGGCAATGGGCACAGCTTAGAGATTGAGCGGTTATACGTTCCATTTTTTGTGCGTACGGTGACTACGCGCACCAGCTTGTCTGATCCGGGATGGAGTTCAATAATTCGCGCCATAACCCACTCATTTGGTGGTAGTCGGTCATCTTTTACTATAACTAAATCATTCAGTTGTAAGTTTGGCTGTATTTTGCACCATTTTGGCCCCGTTTGCAGATGAGCTAACCAATCGGAGGTAAATTTTTGCCAAAAGTGTTGCAACATTCGTTGTGTTTGAGTAAAGTGTTGACTAAGTGAAACGTTTGGTGCTGCTGAAGTAACGGGCGGTGACAGAAGCGGGCTCCCGATGAGAAAATGCCCGGGAGTGAGCACCATCAAATCATCTGGGTCCGAAGTCAGCGGACATAGTGGCCGAGAGTGAAGGTATGACTCAATGCGTGCAAGAAGTGTTGATAGCACCTCAAAGGTAAGGCGGGTTCCATT
>NW_016158887.1:0-7726 GCF_001687245.7 Rhagoletis zephyria | reverse complement strand
TTTGAGTAAAGTGTTGACTAAGTGAAACGTTTGGTGCTGCTGAAGTAACGGGCGGTGACAGAAGCGGGCTCCCGATGAGAAAATGCCCGGGAGTGAGCACCATCAAATCATCTGGGTCCGAAGTCAGCGGACATAGTGGCCGAGAGTTAAGGCATGACTCAATGCGTGCAAGAAGTGTTGATAGCACCTCAAAGGTAAGGCGGGTTCCATTCAGAACCCGCTTTAAGTGATACTTGACGCATTTCACATTGGCCTCCCACAGACCCCCAAAATTGGGGGAGTGAGGGGGGTTGAAATGCCATTGGATGCCGTGATTGGCGATATGTGGGACGACATCTTTTTTGATGTCTTCGAGAAGTTTCCGCTGGCTCACCTGTAACACCTTATCGGCCCCTACAAAATTAGTTCCGCAGTCGCTGTACATATCTTCCCACAGTCCTCGCCGGCCGATGAACCTTTGCAGTGCGAGGAGAAATGCTTCGGATGACATTCCGGTAACCGCCTCCAGGTGAACTGCTTTCGTAGCTAAGCAAATGAAAATTGCAACGTAGCCCTTGTATGTGGTGTTCCCACGGTATCGCGACGATTTTAATTCAATAGCACCAGTGTAATCAACACCGGTTGCTAGAATGGTTGCGGTGGATTGACGCGGTGAAAAGGCAAATCTCCCATTAGCTGTGTGGCTGTAACTGGTTTGTTGCGAAAGCAGATGATACATTTACGCAATTGTTGACGTTTACAATCCAAAATTGCTGTCGAATGTGAGAGATGGTTAGTTGCGGGCCACCATGCAACGTTGTTAAATGCGCGCTGCTGGTGACTAAACCGGTGAAGTGATGACAACTCGGTAGTATAATTGGATGCCTTTGTGAATATGGTAATACCGCTAGTTGAATTCGACCGCGTAGACGAAGGACATCTTGATCATCCAGGAATGGTGCTAAGCTCGTGAGATTGCTATTGGTTGGCAGCGACCCCCTTTCCTGAATGCTTCTTATATCTTTGGAAAACGCTTCCTGTTGAACAAGCTTCACAATCTTAGTTAAACTTTCGTTCATCTCTGCGACTGACAAAGGTCCCGTCAAACGCTTAGCAGTTTGCGTACGAGCATTGTAGGCGAACCGAAACATGTAAGTGCACACACGTACCGTTTTATGAAGAGAAGAGTACCGAAAGATCACTTAATCTTCAGCGATAGAAAAGTGCACGTGAAGTTGTTTGCGCTTGACTTCAGCCACTTTCTCTTGCACATCCACTGCTGCGTGGTCAAATTTTGGCCAATCAGCGTCAGCCTGCTTTAGCCAGGGTGGACCAGTCCACCACAGCGTAAATGTCGATAAAGCCGTAGGAGTTAATCCTCGAGTTGCACAGTCGGCAGGATTTTGAAGCGTATCGACGTGGCTCCACTGATGCGGCGAAGATGCTTGAAGATTTTACTTACTCTATTCGCTACCCACGTTTGCCATCAGTTGGGATCACCGACTAACCAATACAAGACAATTGTAGCGTCGGTCCAATAAAAAATGGGCAAATCTAAAACGTTAGCTTTAAACGACCGTTTGGTCCAGGTTGCCAATTCTGTCGCCAGTACGGCACCGCTGAGCTCGATGCGTGGTACTGTAAGAGGCTTCGTTGGTGTTACTCGGCTCTTGGCTATGAGCAAGGTAGTGTAGATTCTATCGTCGGAACGTTCCACACGCAAATAAACACTGGCTGCATAAGCTGCAGTTGAGCCGTCACAAAAGGCGTGAAGTTGTAGCGACTTGATATAAATTGGCTCATATTGTAGCCACCTGGGAATCTTAATGCAGTGCAGGGTAGATAAGGTGCCTAGAAACTGTTGCCATTGATCATTTATGTCTTCTGGAAGTTCTTCATCCCACCCGAGGGCCATCCTCTCTTGACGCTCGGTTTTAACCGTGTACATCCACATCAACTTGAGCAGAATTTTCGCCTTTATTATGACAGGTGCAATAAGTCCCTGTGGATCAAACAGCCGAGCAATAGTTGATAGCATAGCACGTTTTGTTGCTGAGAAATCAATTTCAAAGTTAAGTTTGAAAATAAACATGTCATGAATCGGCTGCCCGCACATGCCTAGTGTTTTGACGGTTTCGGTGCTGTTGAAGTTTAAACAGTTGCTCTTGACATGTGCTCCGGAGGAATTCCATCCAGTAAACCGATCGAGTTGCTGCTCCACTTGCGTAAGTTGATACCAGCAGAGAGCAGAGCCGCAGTAACTTGCTCACGAATAGCTATAGCGCCTTCGATGGAGTCACTGCCGGATAGCACGTCATCGACATAAAATTCGTGTTTGAGAACCTCTGCTGTTAGTGGGTGTGACTCCCTTTCATCTTCCGCGAGTTGATGAAGTACACGTATTGCGGTGTATGGGGCCGAGGCCGCTCCAAATGTGACCGTGGTGAGACAGTATTCTTTAATATTTCCTTCGCCATTCCGCCATATGATGCACTGATATTGCGAGTCTTCGGGGTGCATATTGATGCATCTATACATTTTTTGTATATCAGCAGTTAACGCGAATTTATGTTTTCGCCAATTCAAGATTACTGCAGATAAGTCGTTTTGCAGCGCCGGGCCAGTGCACAAAACATCATTCAAAGATCTGCCATTCGTTGTCTTACACGAAGCATCGAAAACGATGCGCAGCTTAGTCGTTAAGCTCTCTTCTTTAAGCACTGCATGATGTGGCAAAACGCACGAGGTCACTGTTGGAGCATTCGCCGGAGTAAAGGCGCAGTGATCTCTCTCCGTTGTTGTAGCAGGCTTAATTTGATTTAATTCGAAGTAGTCATGGATGCATTCGCTGTAAAGCTTGCGTAGTTTCTCGTCGCGTTGAAGTTTGCGCTCTAGCAATAAAAACGATGTAGTGCTGTTTGCTTAGACTTGCAAAGTGTTTGAGTTTGGTCAAACAAATGCTTTAATGGAAGCCTTACCAAGTACTAGCCATTGGGTTGACGCAAATGTGTTTGCAGAAAATGGTTTTCACACCAGTTTTCTTCGAGAGATGATGCTCGGTCCGCAGGTATTTGTTCATGTTCATAAAACCTTTGAACGAGAGATTCAAGTTGAAGCGTGGAGTGGTGACAGCGAATGCTCGTTGAGCGTTTGAAAACAGGCGTTACATTGCCGGTCAAGATCCACCCCAATTGTGTGCGTTGTACGATTGGTTCGTCGAACCTTCCAATGCGAGTTTCAGGTAACATGATACGAGCCATCATATCGGCTCCGAGGAGCAAGTCTATACGGCGAGATTGGAAATAAGTGGGATCAGCGAGTTGCAGGCCAAGTATGTGTGGCCACTGCTGCGCCACAATTTTCTCACTGGGCAGATGGATCGCGAGCGAATTTAGAACGTAGGCTACGTCTATTGCAGTGTGAAAATCAGGATTGATACATGACCGAAGGCTAAAATTGACAGTGAAGTTACAATGTTTTGAGGGAGTGCCGCTGACCCCGGAGATTTCCGCTGAAGTTCGAGTGCGAGTCAAGCCAACGGATTGAGCGGCGTGTTCCGAGATTATCGTTGCTTCGGAACCATTGTCAATGAGAGCGCGTACAATTGCTGTTTGACTAGTGACATTATTCACTAGATTTACCATTGCAGTTGCTAGAAGAACCTGTCGCGTTAGATTTTCTGTAGTTGTTGTTGCGACAAAAGTAGAATTTGCTGCTTTCGAGGCTGTTGTAATTGAAATAAATGTGCTTTCGCGTCGGAAAGGCTGAGCTGTGGGATTCAGCTGTGGTTGTGCTGCTGAAGCTGTTGGTGGAGCTGTTTTCAGAAAGTGCAACAAGGTGTGATGTCTTTGTCCACACTGAAGGCAATTTTTTGTGCTGGGACACTGAGAAGCTGTGTGCGAGTTGCTAAGGCAATTTAAACATAATTTGGTGCGGTCAACAACAGTTTTGCGCTCGAAACAGTCCTTAGTCAGGAAAGCCGAGCAACGGCGCAATATATAGGTAATAATAGGTAGCACGAACCTGCCCTTTTTGGTTGGGCAGTTACATGAAAGCTTTTGCTGACTGACTGATTCGATTTCCAACTGCTGCGTTTCTCTGGTAAATGAGCTGACGCATCAATGTGACGCTGCCTGTTTTCGATTACGTTAATCGTAACTAAGCGATCATTCAAAAAACGATTCAAGTGCGGTAAAGGTTGGAATGGAAGTGCCACTACCTAAATGATGTTCCCATGCCTGATGCGTTTCTTTAGGGAGCTGGATTGAGACATAGTAGGCAATCCAGTGGTCACAGTCGGAAATAGGAATTTTTAGTCTCTGGAACTCATTGATGCACACCCTGGCTGCGTTTAGAAGCGCTTTGATGCCATCCGACCGTTCTTTCGTGAGCGTAGAGATGCTGAACAGCTTGTTCATGTGGTGCATGAAAAGAAGTCGAGGGTTATTGTACCGCTTTACTATTAACTCCCAGGCTGTAGGATAGTTAGTTTCGGTAAGCTCCATTTGCTGCACATCGAGGTCTTTATCATCAGGTAGCGCCTTTTTCAGAAAATGGAACTTGTGGATCATGCTCAAGCTCGAATTGTTATGAATTAAGCGAATATAGGCATCGTGGAAAGCTGGCCGGTCTGTGTACTTTCCAGTGAATGATGGTAGGGGTAATTTCGGTAGCTCAAGCGATGACGTTTGAATATGCCCTGCAGATGGGTTCGGAGGAGCGTCTTGTGTTGATTTAGGCTGTTGCTCTTCAAAGGCGTCTAACAGTGCAGCACGCATGTCGAAGTAGAGATCCTCGAATTTGGCTGCCGCTGCATCTTTAAAATATGGTGAATCGCGACTCAGAGAAGAGCAAACAAGGGTTTTGTGACCTTCAAAGAATTCTCTATGCAGCAACTCAACCTTATCTAGGCGGACTTGGCAATAGGTTTTCGTTTTCCTCGTCCTTTTGAAGTTCTTATAGATTTGCTTGAGACCGTCATAGTGAGCTGCTTGTAATGCCGAGTGTCCATCATCCGTTGCCGGTGGCGAAGCTAACCGATACCCTACTTACTCTCTAAGTATTGACGCAATGCAATGCCGTGATTTAAGCAACCTACAACTATAGCGCACTGGCACACTCACCTGTATGCTGTGTGTGTAGTATGGATTCAGCTTCGATGTCGTCTTTGAACGGAGTTTGGCTTCTTCTCGTGTAGGTGGACGACTTGTTGACCAAAACTTGTTATTTTGGGGTTAGGTGTTGTGACGTCCCCAATTAACACTCTGCCTCTTTACAAACGGCGGTGATGGCAATTTTTTATTTTTTTTATTTTTTTTTTTGCGCATAAGCGTGTTTCCGCCAGCAAATATGAACGTTGTATCTCGGCTTATTTGTGATTGTTGGGTTGGGATGGTCTTCTAACTTAGAATTCCCCTCATGGGCCACCAAATTTATGTGCACATTTGCATTGTATTGAGGTTTCCAAAAAACAGTATTGAAGCGAAGGCTTGATTTTATTATACACAAAAACTTCAGACTTATTCCGCTAGGTATGTACTTGACAAAGGGTATGTATGTAATCTATATAATTACGGGTTAGTAAACACTTATACGTGCGGAGAGGATGACCGCTAGTTGACAACTTCCCCTAGCTGATGAATTTATTTTCTCCGTTTTCTCTCTCTTTTCGCTCTCTTCGCCCTCGATTTACATGGATGCCAGAACGTGGCGACGGCTAACTCGGCCACAGAGAATGCCAGATTGTGGCGACAGCTTGCATAATAAATAACAGCGAATTGAACAGCGACAGCCAAGGTAATAGTTCGATCGAGTTCGAACACACAAGAATATCGAGGGCATATATTCAATACCCTCTATCTGCATTTTTCACAAAAATGAGATTCTGATATAAAAATTCACGAAAGATTTAACTGTCATCGGTGATGTTAATGCTGACCTTGTATAACGCTTGACAGAAGATTTTACTCTTAAATTGCAAAGTCAGAATTAACATCAGTGATGGCACGTAAGTTCCAGATCGGTTCTAACATCACAAAGTTGTTTTTGGGAAAATTCCAGATACAGGGTATTGAATATAAGCTCTCGATATGTACTCTCCATACTGGCGTATTTATACAGCATGGCGACGAATACCTGTTACACAGTTTTTGTTTTTTTTTTAAATAGAGGGTTCCTTTATAGATTTTGTGATTTTATTGTTAATTTTCTGCCGATTTTACTTACATTTTATTAATTAGTTTTAAAATTTTAATCCTTATTTGTATTTGCCAACAGTGTAAACTTTGGAAGATAAGTACATGTGGCACGCAGGTCTTTTTCAGGTGTATTTATTCTTAGACTTTGTATAAAAAAGACAAAGAAAAAGAAAAGCTGTATAGGGTTGGTCGAACGAATGGCCGCCCCAGTCAGCAATTCCGAGTCTATTCGATTTCTGAATATGAGTCCTTATGTTGGTCAAAAGGGGGAATATAAGGGATTCGGAAAGGAGGAAATTAGCCTATGTTTACAGAAGATATGGAATAAATTAACCGACGAACACTTGCGTGCCGATTGCGCTTTACTTGCCTGGTAAACTCAAATAAAGGTTAAAATTTAAAAATAAATTAATAAAATTAAAGTAAAATCTGTGGAAAATTAACAATAANTACACTTGCGTGCCGATTGCGCTTTACTTGCCTGGTAAACTCAAATAAAGGTTAAAATTAAAAAATAAATTAATAAAATTAAAGTAAAATCTGTGGAAAATTAACAATAAAATACTTTTTTCGCAAAATATATAAAGGACCACTTCATTAAAAAAAAAACAGGGTAACTGTTATTCGTCGCCACCCTGTCCGTTTAATAGTCCAGATTCTTTGTAACTTGCGATTATTCGAAATTCGAATTATCTACGGCGCTCTGTAATTTCGCCAGTAGCAAAATGAAAAATTATATTAAAAAGAGTTTCGAAGTTGTATTTTTTTGCAATTGTCAAAAAACTCGTTATTTGTCACAGTGAAAATATCGTACAAGTTATTTGTATCATGATAATATCCCGAGAACGGATTTTATGGAAATTGCCTTTTTTCTGTTAAAGATATAGAGTATATTCGATTAAGAATGTCCACGATCTAGCTTTCCCTGATTCCATATATACACGTCTGATGATGTCTTTTTTTGCCTTTTTTAAGATATTTGCCTTTTTTGCCTTTTCTAACTTTAATTGTAAAGGGAAGAAAAAAGCCCTGACTCCTGCTAACATGTAAGTTTTAAACGTTCCATATTTAAATTGGATGCCATCGATGTATAAATAGTCAATGTGTCGATGCATCGATGTTTTTTTCAAAACTGACATCTGTAGTATACTGAACCGTCATTCCCGTTTTTAACTTCCTTTTATTAGCTCGGGATGTAACCACGGTTCCCACACGACAAAAAAATTTTCTGACCAGAATTTACAAAAAAAATTACCAATTAAAAAACAACATTTTATTATAAAATCAACTGTAAAAACTAGAGGCCGACCGATTAATCGGCATCGGCTAGTAACGGCATAAAATTGAGCATCGGCATCGGCATCGTTTCGCCGATTCTTTGGAATTTCTTTTCAAATGTTCAGGTGAAGCGACAGCCAACATTAAAAAACATTTGCAGACAGCTCACAGAAATGATTTTTTTTTGTTGAAGGTGTTTCACGTCTTTTTCATACAAAAGTAGTTATGTGCGACAATTTTCTTTTATATGGAGAACACTGCCAGCAAAAAAA
>NW_016158886.1:101667-105959 GCF_001687245.7 Rhagoletis zephyria | reverse complement strand
ACAACTTGAGAGAACGGTTCTACCTTGCTATGTTTTTATCATGGAATGTAGTTAAACAAATATTAAACATCCTGTTTTTGAATTGAGTTTTCTTGAAGTAAATTTTACTCAATGGAGCATGTAAAAATTTCATACACCCAGCGAAGCGGGTGAGGGCGATCTAGTTGAATATAAGTCTTCCATAAAAATGCGAAATACAATATTGTCAGCGAAAACATATGTATGTATGTANTGGAATGTAGTTAAACAAATATTAAACATCCTGTTTTTGAATTGAGTTTTCTTGAAGTAAATTTTACTCAATGGAGCATGTAAAAATTTCATACACCCAGCGAAGCGGGTGAGGGCGATCTAGTTGAATATAAGTCTTCCATAAAAATGCGAAATACAATATTGTCAGCGAAAACATATGTATGTATGTATATTGAAGTCATGAACTAAAAGTAAGTATTCGGACAAAACAAAAACTATACTGTAACTGTAAAAAATCTGTTATGATAGCTTAAATCATTATAGGTAGATTCTTTGTGGTTAGCTTTCGGCTGTTGCTGGCAGGTGACATTTTGGGCGGAGTATATTGATAGCGTATTCCGGAGCGGGGATTAGGCAAATGTATAACTCGATTTTCGTTGTGATGTCGCTTAGAGCGAGTCGACGCATTCGATGTCGAAGTTGTATGCGCAATCGCNCGGAGTATATTGATAGCGTATTCCGGAGCGGGGATTAGGCAAATGTATAACTCGATTTTCGTTGTGATGTCGCTTAGAGCGAGTCGACGCATTCGATGTCGAAGTTGTATGCGCAATCGCCGAGTGTAGTATTGAAGAACGTGAATCTGGATCAATGCTTTTTTGAAAAGATTCATAGGCGTCATCCGTACCCTCATCTGTATTACATTTCGATCTATCATTATTGAGAACTTTCGGTGCAACAAAGGTTTTCATTTTAGCACTCTTGCCCAAAGAAGTGCGCTTTTTGCTACCTGAACTTTGACGTCCAGATCTACGACGAATCGTGGTTGCAATGACGCGAGTTTTCTTTAGTGGAGATTTGAACGGAGACTTGGTCGGTAACTTCGATCCAACGGCAGACGAAGCGGTATTACATGATTTCATCATTGGTTTCGGGAAAATGTTGGGACTATTAACTGGGAATATCAAACTTCTTTTAGCCAATGGTGCATCCCTTTCATTTTGGTTTAGTTTACGTTTTTTCGCAGAACTCGCAGATGCAGATGATGGAACAGTTGACAAGTTGGTATGAGACGGAGTTTTACGCATAGAAATCAACGAACCGTTCTTTGCTGAAATGGGTGTGCGAGTAGTTACAGAATGAGGGGTTTGGGCATTTTTACGTGCACTACTAATTTTTTCCTTTTCTTGCCGTTTTTTCTCCCACTCTTTCCCCATCAACTCCAGAATATTTTCGCCATGTACACGAAATTCTTGATGCTCCTGTTCTTCATATGCCAATACTAATTCTTTAATTTGTTGCTCAATTTTCGGTAGCTTGGTTGCAATAGTTTTTCGTTCTCTCTCCTCTTTCAACAATTGTCCACCTCTATTGTTGTAGCGTCCAGGATCGCAGGCCTTGGCCTCCAAGGCTTCCATTCGGTCCCATAATAATTTTCGATTATCAAACAATTCAAATATTTGACGATTATTTTCATAGAACCGTTTTAGATCTTCTAGCTCGATTTCATGCAATACCAATAGATCTTCTGTGTAACAATTGCTGTTAAAGTTGGAAAAGCGATTTCGTTCTGTTTCAGATTTTAATGTTTTATTCCATAAATCTACAATCTCCGCACGTATTTGTTGAAGGCATTCTTTGATATTCTGGCTTTGTAATGATTCACAACGGTGTAATTCTTCCTTGAGTACACTGTATGTGCGTTGATTGAATTCTGTGTATCTTTTAAATTTATTTCGTGTATTCGGTGATGTTTTTAAACGGCCCCAAAGAGATTCTAATTTCTTGCGCATACCAACGATACGCTCCGACAATGCATGCACACGAGAGCCGTACAACTCCGCCATTCGTCTGAGCGCTGTGAAAGTTTCATCATTCAATTTAATTTGTCTATGATTTAGAAGTCGATCATCTGCATCTGTGTTAACTTGTGCCTCTAAAGTGTTTAAATAATTTTTTATTTCCCTACGCAACNTTAATTTGTCTATGATTTAGAAGTCGATCATCTGCATCTGTGTTAACTTGCGCCTCTAAAGTGTTTAAATAATTTTTTATTTCCCTACGCAATAGTGACATCTCATTCAAACGTTCCATACGTTCCACCTTCAGTTGATCTAAATGACTGCGAAATTCCATTATTTCTTCTTCTGAAGGCAATGGATCTGCTAAAAGAGGCCGCGGTGCTTCACCTAATTCCTCACACAAACCCTCCTGTTCAAGTAGTAGTTCGCAAATTTCTTCACGCCGCCGTCGCAATTGTTCACGTAATTCAGTTAAGCTTTTATCCATATTCGACTGTAGAATCAACAAAGGCACATTTCTGTCATCCATTCTTGGCAATTGTACTTTTGTTTTCAATAAACGACACAACGTATCCGCTTCATTTCGTAGTTCCTCCACCTCATTCTGTATTAGCTCTTTCCTTTGAATTGATTCTTCTTTTAATTCTGTAAAAAATGTCTTAACATGCTCTTTGAGTTTCTTGAAGTTATACAAGCACATTTCTTCGTCAAACATTTCCGTCCATATGGAGGCGAGCTCTTTCACATTTTCGGCTGTGAGCCTCTGCAGCACCAAATTCTCCTCCTCGAAGTCAGCCATTTTATGCGATCTTTTCCCGTTAGCACTGAAATGATAAAAGTAGTTTTTAACATCGGATTCATACACATTTTAATTATGAACATACTACACTTATTATAATAATTATTTTTTGGATTTGAGGGACTGACAAGGGCTTGATAGTCAAGCTATCCCTCCGAGCTTTGATTCTTCTTTAGCCTGAAACTATGTTAGACAGATTGTGTTGACAAGTTTATGTCGAATCGAGTCTACAAAACACTTGCATCTACCACGAAATTATACAAAGCGATGAAATTTAGCACATATATGTATTTACGAGTTTTCAGTTGTAAATTTGATTTGAAATATGATGATGTCACTAGACTAATCGATATAGGCAGGGTTGTATAACGATAAAATCATGCCATTGGGCTGTTTCACACTAGAATGACAGACAATTAAAGTGTGTTTGCATTGTTCAACTTTGCGTTCAACATTTGCGTTCAACTCAGCGCAGGGTTGCACGAAAAAAAGTTAAATGGCTAAAAATATCAAAATATGAAAAAAACATCAAAATATTCGCCATAAAAATGTGTTTGCATTGTTCATCTTTGCATCCAACTTTTGGTTGAATGGCCTTTCAACTAATCGCTTTCAACAAAGTTGGTCGCCAGCCAACATTTAGCCATTCAACTCTTTTTTTCGTGCAACCCTGCGTTGAGGAACGCAATTGTTGAACGCAAAGTTGAATAATGCAAACACTGCTTAAGGGCCGTTTGCACCATGTCTAGTTAATTCTAACTCCCAGTTAAACATCTTTATCGGCGTTATCGACACCCATCATATAACATGTGATCGATAAAGCAGTTAACGTGCTTAACTGAAGGATGTACCTCCAGTTAGCGTTAACTAGACATGGTGCAAACGGCCCTNCACATGTTATATGCATGATGTCGAAAACGTCGATAATGATGTTTAACCGGCAAGTTGTGATAACCAGACATTGAAAAACCGGCCCTTATTCTCAGGGTTCACATCAGTGATCAGCATGCGGTGCCTTTTTCGAGACATCAAGTATACTCGCAAACAATGCGGTGTAAGTATAACCGCCACCGCAAGCAATGCGATATTTGTGTGCATCGCATTTTTTGTCGCGTTCGTGTTTGCGATGACTTGCATGACCAAAGCGTCGTTACTGCATATTGTGGTACCGCATTTTCATGTCGACTTCGGCTATGTGGTGGTATGAGCGGTCGTTTAAACATCGCAAACATCGCATTATTTCCGGATATGCTTGGCTGAATGCGATGCACCGCATTATAAGAGCATTTTATAGCTACAGTTGACTACAGAGTTTGTATGTATGCATGTTACAATAAATTAATAAATATGAACAATTAGTCAAATTTAAATACACAAAATATGTAATATTTATTTTATTTTAATTCAATTCATTTTTATTTCACTTACACTCGTATAATGCGGTGCACCGCATTCAAACAAGCATATCCGCAAGTAATGCGATGTTTGCGTTGTTTAAA
>NW_016158886.1:76412-97870 GCF_001687245.7 Rhagoletis zephyria | reverse complement strand
CAGGGTGGTGTCCTTTCCCCGCTACTGTTTAACTTTTACATTTCAAAGCTCCCTCAACCACCAGAGGGAGCCTCGATTGTCTCTTACGCCGACGATTGCTCGATCATGGCGACTGGGAATGGAATTGATGACCTGTGTTCGAAAGTAAACGGGTATCTCTCCGAACTTTCTCGCTTATTCACTGCAAAGTGTCTAGGCCTCTCCCCTACGAAATCCTCTGCGACCCTGTTCACAACCTGGACGAAGGAGGTCAGGCTACCGCTGGGAATTCACGTCGATGACACACCAATTCCGACGGTGAATAATCCCAAAATACTCGGAGCAACATTCGACAGCCTGCTCCCCCTCTGCGCACGCAACCGCTATTGTCAATAAAGTACAGAGCCGCAACAAGGTCCTCAAGTCGCTAGCCGGCAGTACTTGGGGCAAAGACAAAGAAACGTTGCTGGCAACATACAAGGCAATAGGCCGGCCGGTTTTAAACTACGCAGCACCAGTGTGGTCGCCGGGGACTAGAAGGACGCAGTGGATGAAGTTACAGACAGTACAAAACACAGCACTTAGGACAGCGACCGGATGCCTCCTGATGACACCAGAACACCATCTCCACGATGAGGCGAAAATGCTCCCAATTAGGGAGCACAACACGATGCTCTGCAAGCAGTTCCTGGTTGGGAGCCACAGATGTGGCCACCCAAACAGACAGCTGCTTGCAGAGCCCTCGCCAAGGCACGTCAGGAGGCATCTATATGAACTGGCGGACGAAGTCCAGAGGTTCATTAAGCAGCCTCTGGACCCGTCAGCTTACAGATAGGCCCTGAACGGCATTCACAGTGACGCAGTCTCAAGTTATGTAGACTCTAGAACCGTGAATGCCGTTCTAGGCGCACAAACACCGGACATCGACGCGACGGAGCTCCATCTGCCTCGGGAGACCAGAACAACAATAGCCCAACTTCGCTCTGGCTACAGCAGCAGGCTAAACTCCTACTTGACTAGGCTAAATGCGGATGTGCCGAACGAATGTCCGTCATGCGGAGAGACCCCTCACGACTCAAAACATCTCTTCGCATGTCCGGAAAACCCCACAACCCTAACGGCGTCGTCCCTGTGGACCGACCCCATAGAGGCTGCCGTTAGTGGAACTCTACAACGACTGAGATAAAAACCGATCTGGGCGGGGTTGTTGTAGCCGCTACAACAACAACAACTCCTGCAAATTCCAGCTAGTAAAATTTTTGGTTTCAAGAATTTGCAGCTCTCTTGTGTTGTTACGCTCGCGAATTCGTTCTCTTTCGCAAATATTTTGGGTTATAGAATGGAAAGCTTGCAAGTAACAATATTTTGATATTTTGTTTTTTTTTATCATGGACCAAACGAAAAGAAATGGACCAAAATGGCAACCGTGAACACCACCTTGTATAAATTCGTCTTGGCTCGATACTTCCGAATTGATACTGGTATAAAAAAAAGAACGGAAATAAAATTATACGTCTTATATTAATATACATACATATAAAATACAATATTGTCGGCAAAAATAGATATGAAAACCATCAATGAAAAATANGTCCGGAAAACCCCACAACCCTAACGGCGTCGTCCCTGTGGACCGACCCCATAGAGGCTGCCGTTAGTGGAACTCTACAACGACTGAGATAAAAACCGATCTGGGCGGGGTTGTTGTAGCCGCTACAACAACAACAACTCCTGCAAATTCCAGCTAGTAAAATTTTTGGTTTCAAGAATTTTCAGCTCTCTCGTGTTGTTACGCTCGCGAATTCGTTCTCTTTCGCAAATATTTTGGGTTATAGAATGGAAAACTTGTAAGTACTAGAACAATTCGTAACAATATTTTGATATTTTGTTTTTTTTTATCATGGACCAAACGAAAAGAAATGGACCAAAATGGCAACCGTGAACACCACCTTGTATAAATTCGTCTTGGCTCGATACTTCCGAATTGATACTGGTATAAAAAAAAGAACGGAAATAAAATTATACGTCTTATATTAATATACATACATATAAAATACAATATTGTCGGCAAAAATAGATATGAAAACCATCAATGAAAAATATACACACATGTTAACAAAAACTAAAACTACACAGGAACTGTAAAAAAACTAAAATTAACGAGATAACTCGGATTACTCCGGCACAAAAAAATTAGTGTGATGTGCATTTGACCTGTCCGGTTGATTATGTATTTCGACCCGCAGAATCCGAATTTGAAGTCAGTTTGTCCAATATACCTCCTAGAATTCGAGAAAACTGCAAAAACCCGTTTTTTATTGCAGATTTTTTAAGGTTTTTTTTTTTTGAGTTTTCTCGTAATCTAGGAGGTATATTGGCCAAACTGACTTCAAATTCGGATTCTGCGGGGTCGAAATACATAACCATAGGTAGGTCTGGTCAAATGCACATCACACTATTTTTTTTGTGTGCCGGTATTATATATTTTTTTTTTTNACGGAAATAAAATTATACGTCTTATATTAATATACATACATATAAAATACAATATTGTCGGCAAAAATAGATATGAAAACCATCAATGAAAAATATAAACACATGTTAACAAAAACTAAAACTACACAGGAACTGTAAAAAAACTAAAATTAACGAGATAACTCGGATTACTCCGGCACACAAAAAAATTAGTGTGATGTGCATTTGACCTGTCCGGTTGATTATGTATTTCGACCCGCAGAATCCGAATTTGAAGTCAGTTTGTCCAATATACCTCCTAGAATTCGAGAAAACTGCAAAAACCCGTTTTTTATTGCAGATTTTTTAAGGTTTTTTTTTTTTTGGTTTTCTCGTAATCTAGGAGGTATATTGGCCAAACTGACTTCAAATTCGGATTCTGCGGGGTCGAAATACATAACCATAGGTAGGTCTGGTCAAATGCACATCACACTATTTTTTTTGTGTGCCGGTATTATATATTTTTTTTTTATGGATTTAAGTTACTTCATAACGCCTCTTGGGAGAAGTCAAGATCTCCTATTATTCTCAGATTATTATAGGTAAATTCTTTGTTTTAAGCTTTCGGCTGCTGCTGCCAGGCGACATTTTAGACAGAGTAGGTAGATGGTTAAAGCCGGAGCGGGGATCAGGTAGATGTATAACTCGATTTTCGTTTGGATTGCGTTTAGAGCGAGTCGAAAAATTGGATGTAGAGGTTTTATGCGCAACTGTTGTATGGACTATGGAAGAACGTGAATCAGGAGCAATGCTTTTTTGAAAAGATTCATAGGCTTCATCAGTACTCTCATCTGTGCTCCACTCCGATTCATCATTGATGAGAATTTTTGGTGCGACGATTGCTTTCTTTTTAGCCCTCTTGTACAAAGAAAAACGGTTTTTTATACCTGAACTTTGACGTCCAGATCTACGACGAATCATGGTTGCAATGACGCGAGTTTTCTTTAGTGGAGGTTTGAAGGAAGATTTCATCGGTAACTTCGATCCTACGGCAGAAGCGGTATTACATACATTAGTCATTGGTTTCGTGGAAATGCTGGGACTATTAACTGGGAATATCAAGCTTCTTTTAGCCAATGGTGTATTATTTTTATTTTGGTTTAGTTCACGTTTTTTTGCAGAACTCGCAGATGCAGATCTTGGAACAGTTGACAAATTGATATGGGACAGCGCTTTACGCATAGAAATCAACGAACCGTTCTTTCCTGAAATGGGTGTGCGATTAGTTACAGAATGAGGGGTTTGAGCATTTTTACGTGCACTACTCATTTTGCCTTTTTCTTGCCGCTTTTTCTCCCACTGTTTCCCCATTAACACCAAAATATTTTCGCCATGCACATGAAATTCTTGATGCTCCTGTTCTTCATATGCCATTACTAATTCTTTAATTTGTTCCTCGATTTTCGGTAATTTGGTTGCAATAGTTTTTCGTTCTCTCTCCTCTTTCAACAATTGTCCTCCTCTATTGTTGTAGCGTCCAGGATCGCAGGCCTTGGCCTCCAAGGCTTCCATTCGGTCCCATAATAGTTTTCGATTATCAAACAATTCAAATATTTGACGATTATTTTCATAGAACCGTTTTAGATCTTCTAACTCGATTTCATGCAATACCAATAGGTCTTCTGTGTAACAATTGCTGTGAAAGTTGGAAAAACGATTTCGTTCTGTTTCGGATTTTAGAGTTTTATCCCACAAGTCTACAATTTCAGTACGTATTTGTTGAAGGCATTCTTTTATATTTTGGCTTTGTAATGATTCACAACGGTTTAGTTCTTCTTTAAGTACACTGTATGTGCGTTGATTGAATTCCACGCATCCTTTAAATTTATTTCGGGTATTCGGTGATGTTTTTAAACGGCCCCAAAGAGATTCTAATTTCTTGCGCATACCAACGATACGCTCCGACAATGCATGCACACGAGAGCCGTACAACTCCGCCATTCGTCTGAGCGCTGTGAAAGTTTCATCATTCAATTTAATTTGTCTATGATTTAGAAGTCTATCATCTGCATCTGTGTTAACTTGTGCCTCTAAAGTGTTTAAATAATTTTTTATTTCCCTACGCAACAGTGACATCTCGTTCAAACGTTCCATACGTTCCACCTTCAGTTGATCTAAATGACTGCGAAATTCCATTATTTCTTCTTCTGAAGGCAATGGATCTGCTAATAGAGGCCGCGGTGCTTCACCTAACTCCTCACACAAACCCTCCTGTTCAAGTAGCAGTTCGCATATTTCTTCACGGCGCCGTCTCAATTGTTCACGCAATTCAGATAAACTTTTATCCATATCCGACTGTAGAGTCAACAAAGGCACATTTCTGTCTTCCATTCTTGGCAATTGTACTTTTGGTTTCAGTAAACGACACAACGTGTCTGCTTCATTGCGTAGTTCTTCTAATTCATTCTCTATTAACTGTTTTCTTTGAATAGATTCTTCTTTCAATTCTGCGAAAAATGTTTTAACATGCTCCTTGAGTTTCTTAAAGTTATACAAGCATATTTCTTCGTCGAACATTTCCGTCCATATGGAGGCGAGCTCATCCACATTTTCAGCTGTTATCCTCTGCAGCTCGGAATTCTCATTTTCGAAGTCAGCCATTTTATATGCTTTCTTCCCGTTAGCTCTGAAACTTTGCAGTTCTTAATATAAATGCATTCCCATTTAACATATCAACATACCCACGCGATGAAATTATATCCAAAGGGTGCCCCTGTTTTCACGAGCTTTCTTGCCAATAAAATGACAGGTTAGTCCCATGAACCAACGACTATGTTTTTGGACTGTATTTTTGGTTCATGGGTTAGTCCTGTAAGATGTAGTTCTTTAAAGTGACACTGATGCACAGTATAGAGATGTCGGAAAAACATCGATGCATCGAAAATATCGATGTTTTGCTTCGATGCATCGAAAATTTTCCTTTCGATGTATAAATAGTCGATGTATCGATGCATCGATGTATCGATGTTTTTTGAAAACTGACATCTACGGTACATTTGGGGTGTTCACAGTTCGTTCCAAATTGTGTCTGAAAATGTAGACGTCTACATTTTGAGACATTTTTAGCATCAAACTGTGAGCACCCCTTTCTAGCAGTCGTCGCAAAATCGTCTCAAAACTTTGCTGGTGTTGCCAGACATTTCTTGTTTGCGTGCATTGTTTATATGTCGCCTTTCGATTTTGTTTCTGAAAAATTGTAATTATTTAACTTAATTACCAATTCGTAATATTTGTTATTTCTTTTCCTTGATTTGTTTCTTTTCATCAGAAATTGCGCTCAAATTAAATGCAAATACAGAAAACGTGCCCAATAAATAAAAAAAATGTGATTAGTATTGCCATAATGCAACCCTGCTGCGAGGTTGCAAAATGTAGACGCGTAAAAAACATACCTTTGAGTGTGACAAAATGTAGACGGCGTCGTTTTCCAATTTTGTATGGGAAACAACAACACCACAGATTTTACGGTTAGAAAACGTCTTAAAATGTAGACGTCTACATTTTGAGACACTATTTGGAACGAACTGTGAACACCCCAATTGAACGTCATTCCAGTTTTTCAATTGTTAAAAAAAAAGAAGTGACTTTGGTCAAGAAATTTAAATGGCTGCAAAATGTTCCGTTAGAACCATAATTAGCTCAGTTGCAGTAATTTATTTAAAATGTTCTACAATTTTGCTAATGACATATTTTGTTGTGAAACATGTGAAAATGCTATGCAAATCGATGCATCGATCTATGCCCTTCGATGCATCGAAAAATATCGATGTACATTTCGATGCATCGAATCAAAGAAAAACATCGATGTATTTTTGCCACTGACATTCCTAGCACAGTATAGACAGTAGGCAACCATGATCCAACTACACAAGATCTGACAAGATGAAGCAAAAGAAAAAAGTAATTTTCTGGCTGACGTTTGTAATTTCGGCGCCATGTTATTTTCTGTGAAAAGTAAACAAAGAATATGAAGACGAAGCATAAAGAAAAAATGCAAGCAATTTTGTAGCACATGTTTGTGCTAACCAATTTATTATTTTTGTAGGTGTTTTTTGCATCCAATCACCGCACACTTCATTCATTTCATTTCAATTACATTTGCACAAAAAATAACTTAAAAATCACTGAAATAAATCACCGACAAAATAGACATAAAGAAAGAAGCAAAACAAAAATAGCAAACTTCAAAATTACGAACGTCACATACTTTTTTCTCAATTGCTATTACAAATGGCTGCTTCTCAACCGGTCAGATCTGTTCTAATTGGTTCAATTACAATGTCGATGGAACCCACGGGAAAAAGTCCCTCAAAACATACCCAAAACTACTATATATGCATCGATAATAGGTAACTATGAATAGAAAAAAAGTTATCGAAAAATCTATTTAACAAACATTTCTGTTTTATTTTCAGAGGCTATTTCTCGTTTACCTAGTACAGAAAATTCTGAAGTACAATTTCGCGCTGCATTCAGGATCCATAAAAAACGTTATTTTAAAAACTCATCACTAAACAAAACTATATAATTTGGATTACTCAGTATTCGATTTAATCCAATATTCTACTTTCAATTGAATGACTGACTGAATTCTAGTTCTTTTGTTTTAAGAAATCACCATTTATGTTCAAATTACTACTTGATGTTATACTTAATTCACGGTATTAATGGTATTTTAAGAGGAATTTTATTCCCAGCATTTTATTTTCAATTCCAATTTTAAGGATTTTAATGTAACTTTCTTTTGTGTTGAATTATTTATTATTATTTTCTTAGATTTGTTTTAAATGATTGGCCTTTGAATTCTAAATTATGAAAAATGTTTAACAAGCTCGGGGCCCAGCAATTTAATAAAACTCAAATATTTGTTCTATACATATTTTAGATTGTCGATATATCGACATCACTCTGAGGTCATCCTCAGGAGCTGTTGATTACCCCAGGGCACAATGAAGAGTTCCTGTGTATGAACTCAGATTGAGGTCGAAACACATATCGACAATTACAAATATTAAATAATAGGACGAAAATTTGAGTTTTATTAAATTGCTGTGCCCGGAGTTTATTCAAAATTTGTATTCACGGGCGGAATTCACTGAAAACACCTTCGCTGCTCTCCCCACACCAACCGACGTCCACCTTGTTGAACGTAAGTGCCACAGGGCTGTCACCGCTGCTGCAGCTCGCTTCGTACCGGCAGGAGCATCTGAAGACCTACAACTTCACCTCTGGTGTGAGTAAGCTTTGGTCAACCGTGAGGTCACTGTCCAATCCGACGAAGCACGACGACAGAGTCGAAATTTCTTTCGGCGACCATGCTTCGTCGGACCCGGAGCGCTGCGCGAGCTATTTTAGCCTGCAGTTCATATTGCATCCTCCGGTGGACAAAGCCAAACGTCGAGTGTCCAGAAGGCTGCACAAACTGCCAACAACCTGTACCCCCTTTCACTTGCGGTGAAGTTCAGGTGGCCATCGGGAAGGCGAAAGCCTCCAAAGCCATGGGTCCCGACGGAATATGCATGCTGATGCTGAAAAATTTGGGTGCTGCGGGTGTAGCGTACCTAACGGAGGTCCTCAACTTGTCCATGGCCACTCTCATCACCCCAGACATTTGGAAGGTGGGGAGAGTCGTCCCACTGCTCAAACCGGGGAAACCTGCCAACATAGGAGATTCTTATCGTCCGATAACACTCCTTTGCCCGGTAGCGAAGACACTCGAGGCCTTACTACTCCCGTATTTCTCAAACCACTTGACCCCAGCGAAGCATCAGCATGGTTTCCGTAAAGTGCACAGTACAACAACAGCACTTAACGCCATAAACACTCAGATAACTCGTGGCCTTAACCGTAAACGTCCGTGTGAGAGAACGATTCTAGTAGCGTTGGACCTGTCAAAGGCTTTTGACACTGTCAGCCATTCCACGCTGCTAGTAGATGTAGAGGCTTCCTCTCTCCCACAGAGGCTCAAACGGTGGTCAGCGAATTATCGGAGTGGTCGACACTCGTCGTTAATGTTTAGAGACAAATTGCACAGTACAACAACAGCACTTAACGCCATAAACACTCAGATAACACGTGGCCTTAACCGCAACTGTCCCTGTGAGGGAACTACTCTAGTAGCGTTGGACCTGTCAAAGGCTTTTGACACTGTCAGCCATTCCACGCTGCTAGTAGATGTAGAGGCTTCCTCTCTCCCACAGAGGCTGAAACGGTGGTCGGCGAATTATCGGAGTGGTCGACACTCGTCGTTAATGTTTAGAGACAAATTGAGCAAACTTAAAAAAATAAAACAGGGGGTTTCACAGGGTGGTGTCTTTTCCCCGCTACTGTTTAACTTTTACATTTCAGAGCTCCCTCAACCACCAGAGGGAGTCTCGATCGTCTCCTACGCCGACCATTGCTCGATCCCGGCGACTGGGAAAGTAAACGGGTATCTCTCCGATCTTTCTTGCTTCTTCACTGCAAGGAGCCTAACCCTCTCCCCTACGAAATCCTCTGCGACCCTGTGCACAACCTGAACGAAGGAGGTTAGGCTACCGCTAAGAACTCACGTGGATGACACACCAATTCCGACGGTGAATAATCCTAAAATACTCGGAGTAACATTCGAGAGCCTGCTCTCCTTCTCTGCGCACGCAACCGCTATTGTCAATAAAGTACAGAGCCGCAAGAAGGTGCTCAAGTCGCTTGCCGGCAGTACTTGGGGCAAATACAAAGAAACGTTGCTGGCAACATACAAGGCAATAGGCCGGCCGGTTTTAAACTACGCAGCACCAGTGTGGTCGCCGGGGACTAGTAGGACGCAGTGGACGAAGCTACAGACGGGTCAAAATACAGCACTTAGGACAGCGACCGGATGCCTCCTGATGTCACCAGAACACCACCTCCACATGAGGCGAAAATGCTCCCAATTAGGGAGCACAACACGATGCTCTGCAAGCAGTTTCTTGTTGGGAGCCACAGATGTGGCCACCCAAATATACAGCTGCTTGCAGAGGAGCCCTCGCCGAGGCACGTCAGGAGGAATCTATATGAACTGACGGACGAAGTCCAGAGGTTCATTAAGCAGCCTCTGGACCCGTCAGCTCACAGACAGGCCCTGAACGGCATTCACAGGGACGCAGTCTCAAGTTATGTAGACTCTAGACCTCTGAATGCCGTTCTAGGCACACAAACACCGGACATCGACGCGACGGAGCTCCATCTGCCTCGGGAGACCAGAACAATAGCCCAACTTCGCTCTGGCTACTGCAGCAGGTTAAATTCCTACCTGAGAGGGTTAAATGCGGATGTGCCGAACGAATGTCCGGCATGCGGAGAGACCCC
Source organism: Rhagoletis zephyria (assembly GCF_001687245.7). Taxonomy (NCBI): domain Eukaryota; kingdom Metazoa; phylum Arthropoda; class Insecta; order Diptera; family Tephritidae; genus Rhagoletis; species Rhagoletis zephyria. The sequence goes on along the minus strand of NW_016158886.1, from coordinate 88,051 downwards.
TCACGACTCGAAACATCTCTTCGCATGCCCGGAAAACTCCACAACCCTAAAAGCATCGTCCCTATGGACCGACCCCATAGGGGCTGCACGCTTCTTGGGGCTGTCGTTAGTGGAACTCGACGACAACGACTGAGTTATCAGCCGATCTGGGCGGGGTTGTTGTAGCCCATACAACAACAACAACAAAACCGCAAATTTTTGAACGCAAATTCATTCTATAAATCATGTCGTTGTGTTAAATTATACTCTTCGTTTCGCGTGATCTTATATATTTGGTTTATGGGTTCAATGTACCATATATTAAAAAAACATCGATGTATCGATACACCTAGTGGAAAATGCTCGATGCTTCGAAGGAGAACATCGATATTCTCGATGCATCGATATTTTGGCTACATTTCTAATTTGCGGTCTATGGTAAAATTCACCCAAAAGTTAATTATTGGTTAACAACTAACAAGAATAACTTTGTGCTCTTAAAATACTAATTTAATTACCTATATAAAGCATGATACTAAAAATATCATGATAGAAAGTAACTGAGGAAAACGAAATTATATTATTCGATTAGCGTGATCAAAAAAGTGTCCAAGATATGGAAACTAGCACCCCATTAGGAGGCACTGTGCCTAACGGCGACCGAATATGTCGAGTTTGTTTGCAAGAAAATGTTGAATTGTTCTCAATTTTTAAAGAAACTTATAGTAGTGGCGTCACTATAGCGCATATTTTATCGGAATGTATCCGGTACCCCATAATAGCAGGCGATCTAAAACTTCCGCATCATATTTGCTCCTGTTGTCTGGATAAAGCCCGTGCTGCCTACGATTTTAAACAGCGTGTGGAAAAGGCGTATGTTTCATTACTGGATCAGGTGGCAGAAAATATTAAGTGCAATACAAAACAGGGGATATCATCCTCTCGACTTAGGGATTATGGTACACAAACTGATAGACTCAGCTTACATCCTTGTGAAATGTGTGAAATGAAGTTTTTCGACTTGTTGGAACTTCGCCAACACCGTAAGCAGTTTCATCACAATAGCAATTTGCAATGTCGAATTTGTGGAATACGCTTTGAACGCATCAGACAGTTGCGAAGCCATCTGGTACACAAACACCCAAGTGTTGGTATTGCATTGGATATACAGTGTTCAATATGCCGGAGACGCTTTTCACGTAGAGAGCACTTAAATCGTCATTTGCGTAACGTACATCGCCAACCTGAGGCCGTGAGGTGATAAAAAAAAAAAAAAAAAAAATCAATGGTTTTAACTTATTTCTATCTTTGAATACGTACCTTTTTAGTATTAGAGTCTCTCTCAAGGAGCCAGAAATCGAACTATCTAGTCATAAAACTAAGGCACATCAACCAGCTAAACCAAAAGATGTGGAGGTGAAGATGTAAGTAAAACGCGTTGTCAATTTGTAATACATTAAAAACATTTTTTTATTAAGTTTGGAAAAAGAAAAACAGTTGGTGGAAAGTAACTTTCAATTAGAAAAAAACACTGGTGCCGCCGAAAACGAAGACTTTCTGGTTTCTTCCCATTTTCTTGAATGTGGGCAGCATGTGCATGGCGAGATTGAAAGTGATGTAAATATGATTACTAACCCAATTTCGAGTGATGAGGAAGCCAACGACGGTATGGAATTACCTGATGATATCTTACCTCAATTAAAATTAGAGCATGAACCCGATATAAAAGGTATTATATTAATTTTTATATTCTATTTATACTAATGAGTATTTAGTTAAATGTGAATTGGATGATTCTACGAATGGCTTCGACATGGCAATGATATCACCCGATTGGGAAAGAAGTAATTCGCCGGTTAATAAAAGTGCAATCAAACAAGAAAAAAGTTTGTTCATACCCTTGGGTGTGGAAAATTTATCTACACCGAAGAGAAACTCAAGCTCAAATGAAGAGAACAACGACTATACCGAGCGCCGGCGTATAACCGAAGTTGTTGACGAGTTCCTTGCAATTGATGAAACAGCTAATTCAGAAAACCGTTGTTCGAAATGCCAACGAACCTTTTCGCGTCACTGCCATCTGCGGCGTCACATGCTAACACACGTTGATGAAAAGGCACATGCGTGCACCTACTGTCCGAAACGTTTTGCACGAAGTGACCACCTTAAAAAGCACGTTATGAACCTGCATCAAGCAAAAGAGTTCAAGTGTGATCATTGCAATAGTGCGTTTGCTCGTTCAGCCGAATTGACGAAGCATATTGAAACACGACATGGTAGCGATCCTCAAGCTCATAAGGTGCATGACTGCGAGTATTGTGGCAAAAAGTTTACAAGCCGAACTTATCTTCGTAAGCATATCTTAATGCATACCGATCGCGTTTTTGCTTGTAAATTTTGCGAAGAGACATTTAAAGAACGTAAGGCATTGCGTGAACACGAGAAAGGTCATCATAGTGACCGACGGAATTTTCTCTGTTCGGTGTGCGGAGAAAGTTTCGTCCGTAACGATTATTTGCGTGTACATATGCGGCGACACAATGGCGAAAAGCCGTACAAATGTCAGTATTGTGGAAAAGGTTTTCCGCGTGCAACTGATGTAAAAATACATGAAAGGTATCCTGTTATTTGTTATACAGCTTAAATTACGATAGAGAACAATATTGTTACATTTTAGATATCATACGGGCACGAAACCTAACTTGTGCACTCTATGTGGTAAGGGTTTCCATCGCGCCTACAATCTCACCATTCATATGCGCACACATACAGGTGAACGACCTTTTAAGTGCGAAGAATGTGGCCGTGGATTTGCTCAGAGCAATGATTTGAAAGCTCATATACGCCGACACACTGGTGAACGTTTCAAGTGTCCTGAATGTGATGCTGGTTTTCTGCAAATGTACGCACTGCGACAACATGCACAGGCGGTGCATGGCATACATATGGAGCCTTCAACCGGACGCTTGCAAAGATTTGCTCCTCTTGAAACAACAGTGACAGCGGGGCAGCCACTTGCAAGCAGCAATTTGTCGCATTCTATTGGTGAACATGCACAGTTGTTACAGCAGCATCAACAATTGTTACAAGCTCAAATTTCTAGTGCTATACTAATGCCACAGCCACCTTCTTCTGTGTAAAACCAAGAATTAGCCTATTTACCGACAGCTGTCATATTGCTTTGGGGCATTGTATTTGCATACATAAATAGTTTTTATATGGTATTCATAGTGAGTTGAAGGTAAGCTTATTTTGTATAATTCAATGATCAATTCAGTATCTGGTATGCAGAAATTAAGTTATTAATCCATATGAATAAAGCTTAGGCAATTTCCTTTTCTAAATGTTCGGTTAGTCTAGACTTAACTTACGTAAGAAAGTTTAAGCTTTTGCTTGGAATTGCTTGTTTGCTTATTCAAGGTTTCCAAGCTTAATTTTAAGGACCATGCTTATTTTGCTTATTTCTATGTATAAAGCTAAGTACGGACATTTTAAGGAAACGGTCAAGAAAAAAATTGCTATTGTGTGGGTATAGTAGCGTCCGAGGAGTTTTGACATCTGATATTTCACAGCTTGCTGCCTAACCTTTTCCTTATGAAATAATGGAACGAGCATATACATACATATTTCTATTGAAAACAAGGGTGCGTTGTGCTCTTCACAAACAAACTTTACTAAACCATGGTAGAAAGCGTAGCAAAATTCTTAAGAACTTTGTTCTGCTTAAGAAAAATTGGCTCATATCAAACAGGTAGTAGCATTAGATTATTGGAGAGATTAAAAATAATTTATCTCAAATGGAGAATAACGAATATTTAAAAAAATTTAAACGACCAGCGCAGATCTCTATTACTTGAAAATATCAGCGACACTTGGTTGTCTTTTGTAATGTTTCAACTCTCTAAATAAACTGAATAAAAAAAGTAATTTTTAAGCAAAAAATAAAACCGACTTCAATTCTCATAAAGAAGTTTAAGATTAGCGTTAATTTCTTTATGATCTGACGATGGGATTTAAACCAAATTAAAATTGGGCTACCTGTAAGGTAACACCTTTCCTTTAAAAAATAATTATAGAAATCGGTTAACGTGGTCCAAAGTTATGCGGTAACATACATAAAAAAAATCCGACTAATTGATAACCTTTCTCCTTTTTGTAAAGCCGGTTAACAAAACATTAAACTGTACTTAAAATTTTGTTGTTATTTTTCGAACATATTTGCAAGCATATTTACTAATGTTTTAGGGCTTATCTAAGCGCTTAAAATTGTTTTTTTTTTCTTGGCTATTTTCTTCGGCCCTTTTGGTTACTCAACACCTGAACTTAGCCAGAAGTGAAACCATTTTTAAATTAAGTCTAGATTAACTGAACCTTAAAAATGTCAGACCTTTTACTTAATTTTAATTGAATAAGTACAGTAAATCGAAGGCTGAGTGGAAGATCGACCTATCTCGGCAGCCAGTTCGAAAACGTCCTATCTCAGAAAACTTTTTCAAGAACGCCCTACTTCAGAATTTGATTGAAAAACGCCCTATCTCAAAATTTGGTTGAAGAACGCCCTATCTCAGCTTATTTTCAATGTATTTTCGTTTGAGATCGGGCGTTTTTGAACCGAATTCTGAAGTAGGGCGTTCTTGAAAATTTTTCTGAGATAGGGCGTTGTTGAAAATTTTTATGAGATAGGGCGTTTTCGAACTGGCTGCCGAGATAGGTCGATCTTCCACTCAATGTGGTGTCCTCAATATGTGATTTACTATCTATTAACAGTTGCGTTCGAGAACACAAAAATGTGTAATAGTTTTTCCTAATTTTTACAAGTTGGCGTTCGATAACGACAAAAAATTATCCATCACACAAAAACAGAGAGAACAAAAGTTCATTGTGGTGCTGGAAAAATTGTAGCCTAATGCTAATAAGTAATCCAATAAAAATTTTGGAAGAACTTTCTCAAACCCAGTGAATAAAACTTTATTGTATTGTAACCGAATATTTATGGGAAAAACTTTATTATTGTGTAGTTGAGAGTCTCAACTACAACAACTCAACTTGAGACATTTTAAGAGTAGTTCTAAGAAGGCTTAGTATGAGATGCAAATTTTTTCTTAGAAAGTTCATTATTTGCAAGTCAAATGCATAATTTTGGTTTTGCACAATTTTACGCTGATATAAAGTTTTGGCCGTATTTAAAAATGAATAAATGTCGTGTTACTCTTATTTACCTGTTTATTTTATTAAACGATAAATCCTATTTATTCAATTCAAACTTAAATATTAGTTAGAGAGTCCTTTAACATAAAGTAATCTAACGAAATATGGAAATATTGATAAAAAAACCTCCAGATACTTACAGAAGTGGTCCATTAATTTATACTTTAGTATTCATGGGATGTCAAACGAACGCAGATTAGTTGTAACCAGACATTGAGTAACCGGCCCTTAGGGCCGACCTGTTGCACCATTGAGTATATCGAACTCATGTGTTACGATTGGCCCAACGGATGTGATTTGCCAATATTATTATGCGTTAAAGCCTCATTCGAAGAAACCAGGGTTGAGTTGTGCAGTGGTAGATCTCAATTCACCACCTGTCGAAATACCCTAAAAGCCAGTTTCATGAAAGCAATTTAATGAAAGTTTATTTTTTGAATGAATTTAGGGCCGGTTGCTCAATGTCTGGTTAACACTAATCTGCGGTTAAACATCGTTATCGACGTTTTCGTCTCCATGCATATAAACGGACGTCGATAACTATGTTTAGCCGAAGGTTAGTGTTAACCAGATATTGAGTAACCGGCCCTTAATATAGAACCTGACAGAAAAAAATCTTTCTGTTGAACAAGGATACGCATTCATTTTGAAATTGCCACTAACTATAAGATAAAGTTTCTAGGGCTCATTCACTATAGATCCGGCTNCGGGCGTTTTTGAACCGAATTCTGAAGTAGGGCGTTCTTGAAAATTTTTCTGAGATAGGGCGTTGTTGAAAATTTTTATGAGATAGGGCGTTTTCGAACTGGCTGCCGAGATAGGTCGATCTTCCACTCAATGTGGTGTCCTCAATATGTGATTTACTATCTATTAACAGTTGCGTTCGAGAACACAAAAATGTGTAATAGTTTTTCCTAATTTTTACAAGTTGGCGTTCGATAACGACAAAAAATTATCCATCACACAAAAACAGAGAGAACAAAAGTTCATTGTGGTGCTGGAAAAATTGTAGCCTAATGCTAATAAGTAATCCAATAAAAATTTTGGAAGAACTTTCTCAAACCCAGTGAATAAAACTTTATTGTATTGTAACCGAATATTTATGGGAAAAACTTTATTATTGTGTAGTTGAGAGTCTCAACTACAACAACTCAACTTGAGACATTTTAAGAGTAGTTCTAAGAAGGCTTAGTATGAGATGCAAATTTTTTCTTAGAAAGTTCATTATTTGCAAGTCAAATGCATAATTTTGGTTTTGCACAATTTTACGCTGATATAAAGTTTTGGCCGTATTTAAAAATGAATAAATGTCGTGTTACTCTTATTTACCTGTTTATTTTATTAAACGATAAATCCTATTTATTCAATTCAAACTTAAATATTAGTTAGAGAGTCCTTTAACATAAAGTAATCTAACGAAATATGGAAATATTGATAAAAAAACCTCCAGATACTTACAGAAGTGGTCCATTAATTTATACTTTAGTATTCATGGGATGTCAAACGAACGCAGATTAGTTGTAACCAGACATTGAGTAACCGGCCCTTAGGGCCGACCTGTTGCACCATTGAGTATATCGAACTCATGTGTTACGATTGGCCCAACGGATGTGATTTGCCAATATTATTATGCGTTAAAGCCTCATTCGAAGAAACCAGGGTTGAGTTGTGCAGTGGTAGATCTCAATTCACCACCTGTCGAAATACCCTAAAAGCCAGTTTCATGAAAGCAATTTAATGAAAGTTTATTTTTTGAATGAATTTAGGGCCGGTTGCTCAATGTCTGGTTAACACTAATCTGCGGTTAAACATCGTTATCGACGTTTTCGTCTCCATGCATATAAACGGACGTCGATAACTATGTTTAGCCGAAGGTTAGTGTTAACCAGATATTGAGTAACCGGCCCTTAATATAGAACCTGACAGAAAAAAATCTTTCTGTTGAACAAGGATACGCATTCATTTTGAAATTGCCACTAACTATAAGATAAAGTTTCTAGGGCTCATTCACTATAGATCCGGCTCATTGTTGCCACCAGGGAACTTCTCATGGACATAACACTTTCGTTCGGTTATTTAAGGCGGCAAACGACCACCAAACCATATTGTTAGCTGATGAATGTGCAGTACAAATCGTAAATGTGGATTGTTGGAGAAACTGTTGGACCAAAATGTTTAAATTAAAAATCGAATTTTGGGCGAGACGAAGTTCGCCGGGTCTGCAAGTACAATATACTTCAGAAATTGTGTGATCCAAACCAATTTAAAATATATTAAAACTATAAACAGCTCTATGATTTTGTTCTCAGAGATCGTGCCAGCTGAGTATTCAGATTTTCTTTCACAAGTAAACCCAGCTTTCCGAGCGTGTGTTTAGCAGGGTTCGTATTTGCACACACATGCGCAGCACATCCTAATATTTTACGCTCACACACGTGTGCTGTGCATATGAAAAATTAAAAGCTTGCTCACATCACATGTGTGTGCCGTTTGGTAAAAAGCACGTGCACATGTGTGTACCTTATTAACCGACTTCCAAAAAAGGAGGAGGTTATCAGTTCGTCGGAATATTTTTATTTTTTTTTTTTTTATGTATGTTACCGCATAACTTTGGACCACGTCAACCGATTTCTTTTGCATCGGAAAGGTAGTGTCTCAGAGGTGGTCCCATACTAATCTGGTTGAGATCCGATCAGTGGATCATGAGATATATATATATATATATATATTTTTATATGGGAGTTGAAGTCGGTTTTTTTTTTGCTAAAAATTACTAGTTGTTAGTAATTTTACGCGTTCTTTTGCCACCTTGTCTGACTGAGAGCGCGACAAAAATGTGCTGAACACTCTTTGTTCGAATCAAATCGATTTTGATTTTCTGTTCGAACGACTTGAGGATTCGGGTTGCCGCGTTCTCATTTATATGCGTTTGCAGCGAATTGCATGTGTTATTTGCCCCCAAAATCGTATGTAGGCAACAATATCATCAGCTGTTTGCTACAGCCGTACTTCAGCACCCTCCCCGCAAAAATGTTTTGAGAGCAAATAAAAAGTTGTCTGGACACGAACGGTGAACGCGCCTTAACTCAAATCTTAAATTAATTGTTTAAAACATACAGTGCCGAACAGAAATATTGGCACAGTGAATTTTTCGCAATATATGCAAAGTTTTTTATTCTAATTTATTTTCGATAATTTTTTATAAAAATATTGTTCATTCTACACCAGAAAACATAATAATAAAATATCTAAACTTTGTGCAAACCTCAGGAAAATTCACTAAATTTGCACACTAAATTGCAACTTTTTATTCAGATTAAAAAAAAAATTCTAAGTATGCAGTTTTATAGCCCATACAAATAATATAACAAAAAGCAAGTTTGAAGTCGCTAGAAAATCGCATTGATTTTTGGTAATTTTTTTTCACGCAAGTTCTTCCATACAAAGTAATTCGACAATTATTTTTTGTATTTTGAATTTTCCCGAGTTTTACACAAAGTTTAGAGATTTTATTATTACGTTTTCTGGTGTAAAATTAACTATATTTTTATAAAAAATTATTGAAAATAAATTAGAATAAAAAACTTTGCATATATTGCGAAAAATTCAGTGTGCCAATACTTTTGTTTATCAGTGAATGTTTTCTGTCATATAAAAAAAACAACATATCACTTTTTATTGAATTGTCTTTCCAAAAATAACGTTTTATAAAAAAATTCTTTTAAAAATATATTATGTGCATGTGCATGGGCAGAAATTTGTACAAAAATCGGCACACACACATGTGCATGCGCTTAATAACAAACAGCACACACACTTTTCTGTGAGCAGAGTTTGTTTACCACTTATGCACACATGTGTATGAGCAGTGAGTGCAAGTTGAATGTGTTTCTGGCGTGTGTGTGAGCAGAGCATGTGTATGCAAATACGAACCCTGGTGTTTAGTACTCACCATGAACGAAAGACACAAGATCACGTAAGAACAAGAGAGTGAAAAAAGTAGATTTTTTTTTTAGCGGGTTCTACGCCATCTTGTTTCACTGGAAAACGAGCGAAAAGTAAACAAAGCAAAGAAAACAACGAAAACCTAAATTAGCCAAAATTATTGTCAGCCACTGTAAGCGCACAATTTAGGTAAAATGATGCAATAAAATGCTTAAAAATGTGTTGTCATGTTGAATTAACTTTTCTTTACTTAAATAAAAGTGTAAAATAGTGGTGCTTGTGATGTAAACAAACGCTCAGCTGACGAACCCGCTTTCGCAAACTTTTTTCTCAAAACCAGTTACAAATACAACGTCGCGTTCTTACGTGATCTTGTATTTTTGGTTCATGAGTACTCACGACGTTAGAACTGCATAAAATTAACAAAAATTGTTTAAAATTAGTGTCTAGCCGCCAAAAAGTAAGAAAACAAATGCAAAATCATACATTTTTCACAATTTTCTAACATTTCGCTACACCATCGAAAGCAAAATTGTGTTCGACAGAAAATTCGATACTCAACGAAAATTTCGACACGGTTGCATAGCTCATAATACGAGTTTCACTTTCGATCTTCGATAACCAGCGAAGATCGAACATCGAATGCAACTCATAATAAGGGCCAATATTGAAATTGGATTTCATTTGGGTTAACGAAAATGACAACTGTGAAAAAATATCTACCAATACATTCAAACAAATTTTCAAATAAGCATATGTACATTTTTTGTTTTGTCTATCAGGATTACTGTATACTCTGTATTAAAGGATTCATATTTCCTATTGAGGGCCCGTTTTTCAGTGCCAGTTTAAACTCAGTTTAAGTAAACTGTGTTTAAATTGAACAGCTTAGTTTAAACCAGCCAGATGGGGCGTTTGAACTGAGTTTAAACCGCGGGCGTCCACTGAAAAACTGGCCCTGATTGACATAAAAAATTTTGAAATCGGAACTTTCGTTTTCGAGATATTTGGATTTAAAAAAATTTTGAGTTTGACTTTTGACCCTTGATAACTGCCGTTATGCCGTTATAATTGCTTTTAAAACCTCTATCGACGTCCTTGTTCAAAATTCGTCGCCCCAGTTATCGTAATCGTGCCGGAATCGGAAATAATTTCCGATTGCCAGAGTGCAGAACACCAACACTCACTGGCGTCCCTAAATTGGAGCGCTAAGCGTTGCGTTTTCCATTGTCAACGAGGGTCAGCGCGCGTTATCCCTAAATCAACGCGGCGTAATTTTGACGTTTTCTCATTTCCTCTCGTTTTTGTTATCGTTTGCTCTTTAACTTTTTGTCCTTTCTCTTGCTTTCCATCTTCTGCATCCAACTTCAATACGTAACGCTCTGTCAAAAATGAAAATTCCATTTGCTCGGCGCTAGCACCGCGTTATTGTGGGATGCTCCATACAAATTGTACGCGCATGAGGATTTTTGACAGTTTGGTGCTTGACGCGCCAATTTAGGGACGGCAGTCAGAAACAAACCCGATTCCGATTCGAATCGGATTGCAGAACATACGAGTTCCAGCTTAATTCTCTCAATTTCCCGTTCTTCCTCTTCCTGATAATTATAGCTGATGCCAGATAAAACTTTGTTGCGACTTTTATAACTTTGCCAGTAAGGCGCCAGGCGCAAAAGGCATGCCACAATGAACGCCAAGAAAACAATTTTTTACTGCTTTTTTACTCGTCAAAATTACTGAGGATTTTATATATTTTGCTTTAAAAATATCAGCAATGTAATTAGGTTTTATATTTCTACGTAAAATCTCGAAACAATATAAATATTAAACCGGCCGATTGTCAAAGCGCGCAAAAAGATGGTAGTTGGTCACCTTTTCGCTTCGCGCTGCAGCTTCAACGATCTATGTGGCATGCTTCGTGCATTTTCATACAATTCATCTTATCTGCCAACGCGAATCCGTCACGTAAAGCGAAGCAAAAGTTTTATGTAGCATCACCTTTTCTGGTAGAAAAGTAAAGAAACAAAGGTGCTATCGAGAATTAAGCTATCGATAGTTTAGCAACATTAAACAGCTGATTTACTCGTAGTTTGTCTGTAATACTTTTTAATAAAAATACATATATCGACTGTTCAAATAACGATGTCAAAATTACTGTCCATGAATTTAAGATCAGGTGAAGCTGCGCGTATATTTGCACGTTTGAAAACAAATCCACCAACATGCAATAATTTAGTGCAAAATAATTTGGAGCAACGACAACAGTTCCACCTTACGCCATGCTGTAGTGAAATACGTAAATTAGCACGATTACGTGTTGTAGACAACAGTGAAATAGGTAAACGTGCCATGGCAGAGGGCAAACCACCACGCTGCATTCATGTTTACAACAAACGTTCTGTGGGCTATATTGGAGATAAGGTGCTTGTTGCTATCAAAGGGCAAATGAAGAAAGGAATTCTAGTTGGATTGAAACAGAATCAGAAGCCTAAAATTCCAAAGTTTGA
>NW_016158886.1:70278-75855 GCF_001687245.7 Rhagoletis zephyria | reverse complement strand
CACGCTTCCTAGGGTGGCCGTTAGTGGAACTTGACGACAACGACTGAGATACCAACCGATCTGGGCGGGGTTGTTGTAGCCGCTACAACAACAACAACAACATAAAAATGCATTGGTGAAGTGGCTGCTTTAAGGAAAATAGGAGTGATAAATGTACGCTAATTTCCGAATTTTACAAAAAAGGGCATATTTCAAACCCAATTTGTAAATAAATTAGTGACCAAAAATTACAATAGTGGATGTTAAAATAATGGGTAGACCCTTGGCTACAAGTGTGTGCAATTTTTTTTTTGGATCGGGTCATTCCTTTGGACGCCATACCCCGCAATAGGTGGGCCACTAACTAAACAGTACCCCTAAAAAGTACTGCGTAGTAGGAAAGTATATTGTAAATGAAATTGTATCAAACAAGTACAATTGCACCAAAAATGCCAACACTGTTCTGTATACGTACTTTTTCTTCTTTTCTACTTTTTTACTCTTATTTAATCTTTCAGCTTCGCTAAAAGCACTTCTACCAACGCTTGGCTTACCAAATTTACGCCAATTGATAAAATTTTGCGATTTAAATTCATTTTCAATAATGTAAATAACGATTCGTGTTGAATCGAAAATCGCCTCGTCTGAATAGGGATGGCAACTTTTTCACTTTCAACTTCTCATTCAACTTCGTATTCAACTTTTGTTGCCTGTAAAATCGCCGCGTGCGAATGTATACGTGATCGTGTGTCTGGCCAAAAAGTTTTCCCACCTCTAGTTTTTAATATTCTAATTTTTGTTTTTCAGTTAACACAGCTCTCTAAGTTATTAATTATTGCACTTTATCTAAGGCTTATGCACTAGCTTGAGTTAAAAATGTGACGGCATTTCCATTAAATATACACCTGTTTTTTTTCGATCCACATGCAATTGCGATTACTTGGGCGAAGCGCGCCAAAAATTTATTTTTGCTAACTTATTAATTTATCATCAATTTCTAATATAGAAGGCGGACAGATGAATGCACAAAGCTATTTTCCAAATTATTATGCTGTTGAAGATATCTTTGTAACTCAAGAAAGAGTAGAATGTAAAGTTAACACGAAACTTCTGAAAATGGGTAATAATCACGGTAGCCCATGAACGTAATATAGTGACATTTGACTTTTATTGCACAGGTTTCCTAGATCCGGGTGCTGAGTCGGATGATTTAAATACTGGACGCACAGTGAATTTGCCATTGTGGTACATAAAGGAACTAAAGGTTAGCAATCCATATTTTACAGTAAATGTCCCGGATATCTACAAAAATGTACATAAAGCGATATGTGAAGCAGAAACTACACACATTGAGCTGGGCAGGTTACATCCTTATTTTTATGAGTATGGACGATATTTGACACCTTATGATCGCAATCATATCGTCGGCCGAATTGTGTTTGAAACAATGAGACAACGTGTAAGACATTTGCTCGACATATCAAAGAGTACCTCTGAGGATGGAAAACCAGAGCATCGTTTGGACGACATAGAACAGAAATTATATGAATCTGGTGTGAAAACAAATACACTGGTAGGATTATAAATGAACAACTACAATATGTTCGTAAAAATTATTAACACATATTTTCGTTTAGTTCACAAACTGGTTGCAAATGAAATCTCATAAAATTAGTGTCAGTGAATTGGTGCATGAGCATAGCAAAAAACGTAAGAGAGATCAACTGGATTATGGGGGAGAGAATACCTCACCGGACCAAACGAGAAAACGCCCAACTATGTAATAATGACCATATATAAGTGCTTAAAAAGCTTAATTTATTGCCACATGAAACTAAACCATTTTGTTTTTTTTTTCAGCATAGAAACTAAGAATATTTACTTTATTTTAAGGGTGAATAACATAGCCTCTCAAACAAATCTGCTTGCTATAGCTAGGACTTTCGTATAATCTGCTCCTTTAGCTTGAGTTTTTTCTTTGAGGATAGTGCGTAATATCGTCGGAATAGGAACGTGTATACGAGTTCCAAGCGGGCTGCCGTTGTCATCAATTAGCACTAAATTGTTGCTACCCCCCCCCCCCCCCCCCCCCCCCCCCCCCCCGACCCAAAAACGATGGGCCAATAACTAAACATTTCCCCTTTTTAGTACAATTTTGTAATCAATACTAAAAATATATACCTCTGAAAATTCACAGCAAGAAATTTTTTGTATTTGGCTTGAACGAACCAGTATAATATAGCCTAGGCAATTTTTTAAAGAAACATGCTTTCAACTAAAAGTTGCCTGTAAAAACGCCTCGTGCGAATGCCCTAGTAAGAACAAGAGAGTAAAAAAAGTCGATTTTTTTAGCGGGTTCTACGCCATCTTGTTTCACTGGAAACGAGCGAAAAGTAAACAAAGCAAAGAAAACAACGAAAACCAAAATTAGCCAAAATTATTGTCAGCCACTTTAAACCCACAATTTGGGTAAAATGATACAACAAAATGCTTTAAAATGTGTTGTCATGTTGAATTAACTCTTCTTTACTTGAATAAAAGTGTAAAATAGTGGTGCTTATGATGTAAACAAACGCTCAGCTGACGAACCCGCTTTCGCAAACTTTTTTCTCAAAACCAGTTACAAATACAACGTCGAGCTCTTACGTAATCTTGTATTTTTGGTTCATGGTGACCACGGGCTTGTGAAAAATTGTAGCAGAAAAGAGACTTAAAATAGGTGCGTTCAACAAGTCAAAAATTTGAAATAGTTTTCCAAATTTTTACTGGATGGCGTTCGATAACGACAAAAAATCATGCAACACACAAAAATTGAGAGAGCAAGCGTTCATTTTGTACTGGCAAAATTTTAGTCAGCAAAAATTATCCAACACGAAAACATATGATCACAAAACATATGGTTGCAATTTCTGTAAACAAACAAAATTGCATTTTCCGAGTTTGGGTATTTATATGCTTTTTGGCTGCCTGCTATGTGACTTTATGATAGCGCCAACTAGTTTTTACTTCTAGAAATGTATCATATATGTGTTTTCTTGTTCTGTCAACGTTTTTTCGGCAGCGACTATTACTATTTTATCCCACTATTTACTATTTTATCCCAAAATGTGGACCTGCCGGGTGACAAACGAATTCTTGCATGGCATCTTTACGCATTTTCACCGTGCCAGCTACTCTGACAGTTTTGTTGCACGATGCACTACTTTCTGGCAAGACCCAATCTTCTTTGGCATCCGCCTTTACTTTTAAATTAGAAGTGCAAACTGTCCCCTCAACGTTTTTGTTATTAATTTCTTGAGCTAATTTCTTAATCATTCATTTTTCGTCCTCCCAAGCAAAAATCTTAGAATGACGTACGAAGAAAAGTCGTTAATGATGTCAAACTTCATTTTGCTATACGTGTTATAGAGCTCATTATCGTTCCAAGGATTTCCAGAAATACTCCTGGTCCTTCCTCGGCAATTTCTTCTCTGGCCCATTTTGCCAGTTTCCAACATCGAGCTATTTCTGTCTGAATTTTTCTTTCCAGATTTTTGGCTTTTCCAGCTTCATTAGATTCTGCCATATTTTTTTCTCTTTCGCAAGTCTCGTGCTCCAACGACTAACAAATCGGATATGCCTATACAATTNTAAGGGATTTAATCAATTGTATATTGTTGGAGGTAATAGGTTTGGTCGCCTTGTTGTCCTTGCTGTGTCTCGACTCACAGCCGATGTTTGCTCTTTGGGATTACAATAAATCGATTATGCGCAAGTCTCGTGCTCCAACGACTAACAAATCGGATATGCCTATACAATTGATAGGGCCAGTTTAATTTAATTGTGCCTATACAATTTATAGGGATTGTTTGTTTTGCCTGTACAAATACAGGGCTTTTTTTATTTTACCTATACCATATATAGGGCTTTTTTTTGTTTTGCCGGTGTAATTACTGGGCTTTTTTGTTGTGCTTATAAAAATTCAGGACTTTTGTGTTGTGCCTGTACAGGGGCCTTTTTTGTGCCTATAAAATTTATTGGTCTTTACTTATTTTGCCTAAACAAATACAGGGCTTTTCTTGTTTTGTCTGTACTAATACAGGGCTTTTTCTATTTTGCCTGTACAATCACAGGGCCTTTTTGTTGTTCCTATATAAATAAGCGGCTTCTTTTATTTATTTTTTTTGGAAACTTATTCCCAGTTAATTTTTGAGCTTTTAGTTGCTCTATATACCTTGGTATTCTCTTTTTTTTAATTGCGGAAAATCTGCTCCCGTCTTAGTTTGCCGCTTGAGCTAAATTTTTTAGGTTCTTATGGACCAAATGTTCGGTCCTTTTTATGGTCGATTCGAAGCTTGATTGACCACATGTCTATTACCCAAAATTGAGCTGTAAGTACTCTTATTTTAAAATTCCCTACCCCTTACCACTAAAAACACTAAAAAATATAAAGAAAAATATAAATTATTAAATGCTTTACCCCTTACCTCTGCTGGGGGCAACTAAAGCATAAAAATAAAAATAAAAATAAAAGATAAAATAGAAGCGGAGAAGAAATGGTTAGTTGAGAGTCTTTACGAATCTGATCGGTTTATTAAATATTTTCCTTTTATATACAAATTCTAATTCTATTTTCCTTAACTAATTGTGTATACATGGGTATGTGTGTGTGTGTATGTACATGTTTTTTTGGTATATACTATTTACAAACCAACGCTTTGGTCTTATCATAATTTTAATGCTTGCATTTGCGTCGGCTATATGTATACATGCAAAGAATATCAATGCATTTTCTAATGCGTGTGTGGGTGTATCCATTTGTACGCGCGAACATTTGATTAAAAGAGATCAACGCATTGATATCTTATTTTGGTTGTGTACAAAATATTGAGAGTGAAATGTATTACAATTTATGGGGTTTTGTTAATTTGTCATGTTTATGTATTTTACTTATCTTCTATTCTAAAGTGGACTGTATTTTTTGTGTGTCAATAAGTATTATTGTACGTATTTTTTTATGTTCAGTTTTATTACCCTGGCAGATGTATGTATGTATGCACACATGTTCAAAGATATTTGAACAAGTATCGATACCATTTATCGATTTCAAAGCCGATTTCGTCAGCAAGAAATGAATTTGTCTCTATGTCTCGATGTCTGCATTTGGTATCCCTGCAAAACTAATACCACTGCGTAAAATGACGTTGAGCAATACGACCAGCTCCGTCAGAAATGCGAATAACCCAACGAGGTTACAGACAAGTTAACTCCCTTTTCTGTGTTAGAGAAGATAATAAGCCCCGCAGAACTGAACCGCTCAGGCACTATTCTTTACAAGAGGGTTCAATTGCTGTCGTATGCCAACGACATCGACATCAAAAGTAAAAACAAGAGCTATGTACCTCCGTGCAAAGTGCGTGGGGATGGTGATGAACGAGGACAAAACGAAGAATCTCCTGTCATCAGACAAGCAGTCAGAGCATATGCGTGTCGGAATCCACACTGACAGTTACAAGTTAAAAAAGAAGGTAAGTGCTCCTGGGCAACACTGTAGAAGTGAAACTTCCCTGCAGTGAAAACCCAAACCAGTTAGAAAAAATACTAGTTCATAAACTAGTA
>NW_016158886.1:60678-70002 GCF_001687245.7 Rhagoletis zephyria | reverse complement strand
ATTTTAATGCTTGCATTTGCGTCGGCTATATGTATACATGCAAAGAATATCAATGCATTTTCTAATGCGTGTGTGGGTGTATCCATTTGTACGCGCGAACATTTGATTAAAAGAGATCAACGCATTGATATCTTATTTTGGTTGTGTACAAAATATTGAGAGTGAAATGTATTACAATTTATGGGGTTTTGTTAATTTGTCATGTTTATGTATTTTACTTATCTTCTATTCTAAAGTGGACTGTATTTTTTGTGTGTCAATAAGTATTATTGTACGTATTTTTTTATGTTCAGTTTTATTACCCTGGCAGATGTATGTATGTATGCACACATGTTCAAAGATATTTGAACAAGTATCGATACCATTTATCGATTTCAAAGCCGATTTCGTCAGCAAGAAATGAATTTGTCTCTATGTCTCGATGTCTGCATTTGGTATCCCTGCAAAACTAATACCACTGCGTAAAATGACGTTGAGCAATACGACCAGCTCCGTCAGAAATGCGAATAACCCAACGAGGTTACAGACAAGTTAACTCCCTTTTCTGTGTTAGAGAAGATAATAAGCCCCGCAGAACTGAACCGCTCAGGCACTATTCTTTACAAGAGGGTTCAATTGCTGTCGTATGCCAACGACATCGACATCAAAAGTAAAAACAAGAGCTATGTACCTCCGTGCAAAGTGCGTGGGGATGGTGATGAACGAGGACAAAACGAAGAATCTCCTGTCATCAGACAAGCAGTCAGAGCATATGCGTGTCGGAATCCACACTGACAGTTACAAGTTAAAAAAGAAGGTAAGTGCTCCTGGGCAACACTGTAGAAGTGAAACTTCCCTGCAGTGAAAACCCAAACCAGTTAGAAAAAATACTAGTTCATAAACTAGTATGTGCCTACCAGTTCGACATTTTCGAAGAACTTAAACGTTCAGCGACATCTGCCTTTGAATTGCCAAAGCCTAAAATAAAACGCAATTAATTTCTTTTCTTACAAATGTCGGATGTGGCGTCACGTGAAGACTGGTTCTGGTTCTGGAATCGCAGGTTCGAGGCCGCTTGGAGGTGGTTAAGATTTTAAAGTTAGATCAATGTAAGTAGGAATAATTATTTCAATTTAAATACAAATAATAATAATAATAGATTGGCGCTTACACATATGTTAGTGTTTGGTCGAGCTTCTCCTCCGATGTGTGGCGTGCGCCTTGATGTTGTCACACAAAGCGGAGGACCCACAGTTTTACGCCGACTCCGAACGGCGATTGTATTTTTATGAGAAGCTGTTTTTCATGGCAGAAATACACTCGGAGGTTTGCCATTGCCTGCCGAGGGACGACCGCTGTTAAGAAAAAACCTTTTTTCTCTATTTTTTGCGATGTTGCTTTGCCCAGGGTTTGAACCCAGGCGTTGCGGAGTGGAAGCGCGCACTGCTTATCACTACACCACAGCGGCCGACAAACAATCTTAAAAATCTAGTTGCATTACAAAAAAAAAGAAACAAACAAATATATGGGAAGAAATACTTGTGTCATAAAAAAATAGATTAAAAAAATATTTTTTTTAAAATTAAATTTAAGAATAACAAAAAACACCGTAAATAAAAAATATGTTTAGGTCCGCGACCTAAATATATTGCACCACCCTAATCCGCGTTTTGTCACTTGATGTAAGAGCACACAAACACATACATAAGTTACGGCTNCTTTGCTCTGTCGGCCATTGCGACTGTTGGAGCGCCGCGAGCAAAAAGGCATACTAATGCTTTTCATGGGGGATGAATTGGAAGACTATCTCATCAAGTGGAATGATGCTACTAGTATTTCTACTAGTAGATGCTGATGCATAGCCTGACAATTGACATCTCGTAGGACATCGCAATGTTAAAAATAACAGTCGCTAACATTGAAAAAGGATAGAACGTGAACTATTTGGGCTGAAACGCAAACTGGTAGAATTCTAGTTCACAACTAGTAGCTTTCCCTGCAGGGTTAGTTTACATATCTATGTTGTCTCATAACCAATATACATACATATGTACATATGTACATACATACATACATACATCTGCGTTTGCTTAAGGTTAAATTTTTTGTCTTTTTTTCTATTTAGATCTCTACATCGACCCCTGTTCGTTCTAATTACATTTATGTTATTCTGTTTTCCTTTAACTTCATTTTTATCTTTGTACTCTATTTATTACAAAATCGATAGTAATATGCAACTAAATTACATCGATAATAATATTAGTAGCAAAATCGATTAGAAAATCAATAAATATAACGATAATAAAAATCTTTTACAAAATCGATAAAAATATCGATAACATAATCGATAAAAATTATCGACATATAACAAAATACAGAAATAATCGATAACAAAATTGATAAATACTACATAACAAAATCTATGACAAATTCGATAAAAATTTCGTTAGCAAAATCGATAACAAAGTTTGTAGCAAAGTCGATTAAAAAATCAATAAAAGTGTCCGATAAAAATATCGATGAAAAATCGATAACAAATTCGATAACAATACCGATAACAAAACCGATAAAAACATCAATTATTATATCGAGAAGTCCCGAGAATCCCGAAAATCACTGAAATCCCAAAATAGTTCCCAGATTGAGTCTCTGTGCCTCTATCTATATCCTTTTCTCTATAATTACCTTTATTTTGATCTTTCTTCCTCTATCTTCATCTTTACTTTTATCGGTATCCTCATCCTCATCTTTTTCTTTATAGTTATCTTTGTCTTTACTTATATGTATAGCATTTTCTTTATCTACATATTCACCTTCACCTTTGCCCTTATATAAGTAAAGTGTTTAAATTTACCTTGGTCTTAATTTTTGCTTTTATCTTTACGCATCTTTGTTTTTGTTTTTATTTTACCGTTGCCTTTATCCTTTTCTTTATTTATGTACGTCCTCACCTTTACTTTCATTCTTGTATTGGTCTTTTCCCTAGTGTTATTCTTTAACCTTTTATTAGTAAGTTTTTGGTTAAATTAATAACATACATTGCACCATTTCCGTTGAAGTTGTCAATTTACTCCCAACCAACGAACCGCCGCTAAAGAAGTTTCACTTAAAAAAGAAGACGACTTCGTTAAAATAATATTGTCTGTCTTAGAATCCAACGGATAATCACTTTTGGCAACAAGTGCTACTTTGGACTGAGTAGGAAACTGAAAAGTAAAGTCCTCTCTCGACGTACGAAAACTACTCGTTACCATGCTGGTGTATGGCATGAACAATGAAAACATCAGATGAGGCGGCTCTGGGTTGGGAGTTAAAATACAGCGGCTACGCTGGTTTGGTCATGTCGCACGAATGGACAGAAGCGCTCCAGGTCTGAAAGTATTCCACGCACGTCGCGATGCTGGTAACAGAGGAAGACGCAGGCCTCCTCTTGGAAAGACTAGGTGGAGAAGGTCTCGGTGTTAGTTGCCACAGAAGAGAAACGACTGGCTTGCCTTGTCGGCTAAAATCGCTTAGGCAGTTACAACGACAGTAAAAAAAATAAATAAATAAAAATAAGAATACGTACTCGTAATTGGGGTGATAATGCAAATATACAAATAATATCGCAATTCTGGCTTATATCCAAATCCCTTTGGTGATTAAATGTGGTCTTAACGCTTAAACAGACGTCAGCGTTGATCCGGATTAACTTGGACTTAGTCCGGATCAACTGCAGTCAATTCCCGAGTTGATCCGGATCAACGCTGCTGTATGTTTCTGCTTTAATGTAAAGAATCCGCAGAAAGATTGTACATACATATGTATGTACATACATACTATGCTTATGTAAATATGTATTTACAATTATATACATTGTATGTACATATGTGAGTAAGAATGTGCATTTTTATTCTTGTACCAGACAAAACCAATGTGAATGAAAACTGAATGAAAACAATAACAAAAGGGGGCAATGTGAAGAAGAATGAAAACCATATGACAGCAATCGAATACAACCCCCACGGGCCATGCGCAAAGCTTTCGGCGAAAGGACATTTTCGAAAGTGCATGCGTACAAACACACACACATATATACATGTCGTACATACCATGCAGTGTAGTACTTGAATTAGAGAATAGCGAAAGCGGTTCAAACGTTGTATGCACATTTTCGAAAAATCAGTACTGTTTAAGAAGTTAAGGAAGAACAAACGTGATTTCTAGAAACGCATAAATATTTGTTTAAGTGAAAATTAGTTATAGCAGTACAAAAAATTAAGTACAATGCGCAAAAATAGTAAAAATTGGGTTGAGAAAGTCGCAGTATTTGAAATAATTTAAAATATAAAAAGTTGGTTGTAATAAATAGCCTGGTCTAAGGTTAAAGAAATAAGTTAAAGAAGGTGTGTTGAGTTTTTCGGAAAAATCAATAATCGCTTTTAATCAATATTTAACAGCTGAAAAGGCGTATAGGTGTTTTGAAAAAAATAAATAAAAGCTAATCGTCCAAAATTCAAACACTTTTTTTTATTTCGTGCAAATTCAAATGATAAAAATATATCTCCTCCAATAGTAGAAATATTCTTCATAAAGCATAGGTGAAAATCTGTATCTCGTATATGCATTCAAATGTGTGATTTTGTTGCTGCGGTGCTGTGGGGTGGTGAGGTGATGTAGTTGTCTCAACTCATCCAATCATAACACAATTTTAGTAAAGCCGATCGAGCAACAACGGTGACAATGGGCCGTATGAATAAAAATAAGCAATTGCTTTTTCTTAATATTTCAGACCTTTTACTCGATTTATTCAAACAAAAGTGAAGTAACAGGTATGAAATTTTAAGAAAAAGCAATTGCTCAGTTTTTATTCATACGGCCCAATAACAAAGCATGGCAAAGTGAATCCTTCGTGTATAATATAAATACATACACATACATTTAAGTATATACACACATATACATTTTTATTCAAGTATATACGTATGCTTTTGTTGAATTAGCATCGATATTTCGTAACCGCCCATTGTGTCCCCCCTTTTTAGGTCAGCGGTGCATAATCTTCCCTGCTCGCAGCTAGTCTCCCAGATTCCAATACACACAATACTTAGCCAAGACAAAGGCAACAGAAAAGCAAAAGGCGGCGACAAAGACGAAAAAGGAATAAATGTGAAGAGCGAAATTGCCCGAAATCAATTCTCGAAACCATCTCAACGACTATAATCTTGTGCCTGCATATGTACGCGTATCTAATTGGTGGCATGCAGCATCGGGTCGTTGAAGATTGGCAGCAAACATAAAAGTCTCATTATTGTCTGGAAGAGTGTAAAGCGCCAATAAATAACTGAAGTTACCGCAGTGAATTCGAATGAAGTGGAAATTGATTTAGTCAACGAAATTTCGTGGGAGTTGTCACATAAAATAAAAAAAAAACAGAATTATAAATAACAGCATGGCAACATCAACATCGGCGGCATCGACATCAGTGTCGGCGTCGGGATCGGCATCGGCATCCTCATCAACGCCATCAACTTCCGGGAATATGGGTATTGCATCCCCATCCACTTCGGTTATTTGTGAAGAAATTTTTGATGAGACCGAACCATCTCCTGAAGGTGAGTGTGATATGTACATACATATCCCTACAAACTATTTTATTAGAGTATTCTGAATTGTACAGAAACTTTAAAGAATTTATTAAGATCTCATCCGATTTTTTTGCCGAATTTTCTAAAATGAAACAAACTGTGCACATTTCGATTCTTTTACGAAATTTCTAAAGAAGAAAATCGGTAAAGCAATGAAAATGATGCTGCTCTGTAAAAATTTCTTGCAGATTGTTTTCAGAATTTTCTTTATTTTTCGTACAGAAATTTCTTTACGAGTTCGTGTCAACCCCTTCATATAATTTTCCTTGAAGATTCGTAAAAAATCGTTACAGAAATGAGATAAGATTTCGTTAAGATTTCGGGAACTTTGGTTTTGCAGGGATGTTAAAAGTTTTTATCAGCTGTATACAAAATGTCTATAATATTATGGATATTCATAGGAAAATAGCTACACCATTAAAAGTGAAAATTCTAAAATATCAGGACAATTTTCTTCTGGATACTGAGTTAATTACAGTGTAAAAAGCTATGTTTTTAATCAATTTTCAGTACCGACACTAGCCCCCAAATTCGATATATATCTTATTCTTTTATTTGGCACTGCAAATGTTTGTCGAATTGAGTCAAGTCCAAAAAATGTCATCAGTTGCAAAGTTTCGCCAATTGTCCATTCCAAGTTTCGAAAGGTCCTGGCCGCCTTTGCTATCGTGGTCCGCCCCTTGGCGCCGAACATTTTCACCGGAGCTTCATTATATTATCTCTGCGTACCCATGCCACCGCAATCACATTTGACTATTTATGGGATAAAGCTCGCACACTTCGCCATTATATCGTCTTCGGTACGCCCGCCCACGCGTAAAGCGTTATAGATTTTGTGTGGAATTATTTATCCGAAAGCTTTCAAAGCCTTCCCATTTTTATTCGACATTGTCACGTTTTTGCGCCGTATAAAAGGACGGGCAGATTTCTATACCCTAAATTTTGTTCGTCGCGAAAGGGCAAGAGTTATCCTTCGCTTGAGATCCAGGCTAAGGTTATTGCTGATTTTAATTCTGGATCCTAGACAGTCATTTACTAGTTCAAGGTTGTATCTTTCTTGTAACGTACGTTCCAAAATGCAAAGAATTTCTTCTTTAAGCTGGAAAACACTGCACTCACAGCCATGGAGTTAAGGCCAACTATTTCTGATGAGCACATTTTCCAGCATCGAATCTAAAATTTCGCTTGGTCTTGGCGTCATCCCAATATGCACGGAGCTAAAACTTGCCGGAACTCGACTCTATTTAACCGTATTAGTTTAGCAGGCAATGCAACATTAAGTATGGCTTCTTTTCATGCTGCCCAAAGCGGCTTAAAAATCGATGAAAAGATAATATGCGGCGATTTACTTATATAATAATCCCAGCGGTTTTTACCCTCCATTCCCGCCTATCCGCACGAGTCCGCATGACGTACGGTACCAGTATTTATTTTCAATTTTTGCGCCGAGTCACGATAGGCAGGAGTTTGTTAAGTGTCGAGATCTAAAACTGTTCAGCTACAGAACTAAATTCATCAGCCGATTTTTTGTCTTTATTTTAATGATTCATTTATTGAGAGAGGACAGTATCGATTTCTTAATGCTGAAAAGCGGATCTGATATATCAAACGTGCTGGAATGAGAGTTAAAATCCTGGAATAAGCAACGGGGTGGGTCGTCCAATTCAAAATTAGTTTTACAAGCTTTCAGAAATAGGGGACAAAAGTGTCTTGATACCCGGGAGGGAACATTAAGGCTAACTTCGCCCAGAAGAAGCGGACTTGAAATTGAGCCTGTCAGTAATTTAACTATAAATATTGTACCAAGTTTTTCTCCTGCAAATTACATTTCGTACACTTTATGGTATTTCTCATCAGCATTTACTTAAAAAAATGTAAAATAATCATTATCTTTTAATATTTTCTCTTAGTTTGTACTGGAATTTAGCTTTAGGTAAATAAACAATTAAATTTCTAACAAAAAAACAAAACCTAATGTACATGCATGTCTTCAATTTTCATGTAAAACTTTAAGATTACCGTTAATTTCTTCTTGATCCAATAATCGGATCTAAACCAAATTAGGATGGGACCACCTCTGAGGTACCACCTTTCCTTTAAAAAAGAATTATCGAAATCTGTTATGCGGTAATATATGTACACAGAAAAAATATTCCAACGAATAGATAACCTCCTCCTTTTGTTGAAGTCGGTCAAAAATAATGAAAAATTACGATTTTGGCGTAAAGACGAAGTCACATTTTAAAATTTGCATGCAATTAAGGCAACTAACAAATTTGTGTTTTAACTCTTCAATAAGTTCATAATAAACTTTATGCAATATAAATTTCTTTGTAGGGCTCAGTACAACTCAATTGTTACAATAACAAGTAATTTTTAAGCAAAAAACATAATCGACTTCAATTCTCATATACAAATTTAGAAGTACCGTTAATTTCTTCGTGATCCAATGATCGGATCTAAACCAATTTAGTATGGGACCCCTGAAGCACCAGAAAAAGAATTATCGAAATTGGTTAATGTGGTCCAAAGTTATGCGGTAACATACATAAAAAAAATCCGATGAATTTATAAACTCCTGCTTTTTTTGAAGTCGGTTAAAAAGAGAAAAATGAATAAGGTAAATTATTATAAATTTTTATTAGCTATATTTTAACATTTCTAATAAAATGTACATAAAAAATCTCAGTTAACCGTCTCATAAGCAGGTAACAAAATATTTCCCCTTGAAATATACAGCGCAAGAATTTCTACGAAACTTCAAAGCTGAGCTGTGGTTACAAGTGGTGTAATTTTTTGATAAAAAATTTCCCGGTTACAATATGTTCGGTACTTCCCAACTCTACTGCGAATGAAATTCACCTTGATTGCTGACATCAATGTTTTTATAGTGTTGCTAATGCGAAATTGGCAGAGTTGTAATTGTGACAAAAAATAAAATTTTACAAAAAGTATTCTGCACTTTAGATAAGTTATGATTTAAAATTAAATAGTCAAAATTCCCCGAAAAAGGCAGCTCATTCAACGATTCCCCGAGACACGCAACGAGACAAATTCCCCGTAAATCGGGGAATTCCCCGCAAGTAGGCATCGCTTATTCACACAGATGACGTGTTTTTCAAATGTTTCTCAAACCGTTCTTAAGTTTATAAACAATATTTGCCAAAAATTTTAGAAAATGTTTTGTGTCAAATGATAAACAATGCTGAAAATCATGATACAATAATTACAGGTATTGTCTTCCCAGAGAGCGCATATCTGCCTTATTTAAAAAATAACATTGTTGCCCACACTGAAAGGTTTACTGCTAGGGAAAAGGGATATTTCAATACCCCTTATATCATATATGTAAGTACACGTGTTTCTTTAAACAAACCATCTTGCAGAGAACTTATTTAATTTTGCAAAAGCCGAAAAAAAAACATTTCTTTATTTCAAGTAAACAATAAGTCAACAAAAACAAATTGTCTTACAGACTAATACAGAGATTTAACAAAAAATAATAATCTTAATAAATACACAAACTGTAATGGAAAAACGTCACGGAGACATAACTCCGGACAACATAGTTGGGGTAATGATTTCCAGCGCAGAAAAGTGGGAAGCAGTTGCGAGATACGTGAAATTCGTACTCCGCTGCAAACGAGAGGACGGTTGTCTACTGAGGACACCCGAATGAAACGCCCCTACAAAAGAGCAGCCCCAAGGCTCTAACAGC
>NW_016158886.1:52302-60668 GCF_001687245.7 Rhagoletis zephyria | reverse complement strand
TACTTACGTGCTTTGGGAGGTAAATCAATCTCAAACGATTTATATATAGTATTGAGTTCCATCAGAGCTCTCGTGATGGGTGCAGCATAAGTAGTTCTTATGAAGCCAATATTGAAAAAGCCAAAATTTCGAAGTACTCTAGCAGGAATGTTAAAATAGACGCGCTCCAGAAGGGAGGGACAATCCACAACACCTCTAATGATATCAAAAACAAAGGATAAAGACAGAATAGATCTCCGAGATTGTAGGGATTTTAAATTAATAAGCAAGCACCTAGAGTAGTATGAGGGCATGGGGTCATGAAAACGAAGGGGACGTAGTGCAAAGCCAATGAAAACTTGTTGGACACGTTCAATTCGACTTATGTGACAAGCATGATAAGCTCTCCTTGTAAATAAATTCAAAATTTGTATGGCTCACTTAATTGCAAACGTTTTTTCTTTTGTTTTGAAAATTTATAAAAATTAAATTGAGCGAAAACAAAAGCAAAGCAAAATAAAAGTAAAATAATCAACATTGAACTGCGTCAAAATGAAAATAAGGGAGCAAAACTCTCTGGGAAGACAATACCTGTACCGATATGAAGCAAAACTCTCTGGGAAGACAATACCTGTAATTATTGTACCATGGCTGAAAATCAAATTGAGAAATAGGATTTTCTGAAGCTTTTGGGAAATTTTGTTCCAGTGTTTGTTGGGTTAGTTCATGAGGTTGCACAACAAAACGTTTATTGTTTTTTATACTTTTTTACACCGCTAGCTATGCGGCATGTAGTACATATGTATGTATGTAATACGTACATATATGCATGTACATTAGGGCGGGTCAATTTGTATGGATCAATTTTTTTCGACATCATTTCTAGCAAATTCGGATTCTTCATAAAATTCTAAGAAAATGATCCTCCAGATCATAGCTCTAAATTCTTTAAATGATGCTAAATAAATATGCAGATTAATATTTACTAAAGTGTTACGAATGTTATTTTTTTGAAAACAAATTTGTATTTGGAGGTTTTTTGATACGAAGGATTAATTTTTGATATCTAATTCTTATTTAAAGAACCGCAAGATGGCGCTACAAATCAATAGCCCAGTCAAGTTTGCTCATAAAATAAGGGTAAGCGTACAATAATTCGCATAAGCTGAAAAATGGTACGAATGTTGCGAACAATATTATGAATGAAATATCAAAAGGTCCCAGCGTTAGGGTTATTATAAAAACTAGAGTGCCAGTTAATGTCTAAATTCGACAGTTTTTCTAGTTTTAGAAGCCTTGGAGAGGTTTTCTAACTTAACACGTAGCAAAACTTATACGGTAAAAAATTAACTAACCGGAAAATCTTCTGCTTTGGAACTAAAACGTAACTAAAATTTTTTTATCTGAGAAGGTCTTTGGAGGACTTCGACAGGACTTGGAATTGAGCCGATAAATTCAAGTTTATCGATAAATTTCAATGATTTGATACATATCGATAGTTCGATGAATTTCAAGAACATTAAAATCCGATAACTCAACAAAATTCGTTAACTCGACCAATTTTGATAACTGTGAAATTTGAGGGCTCGATAAATTTCGATAACCCAAAAATGTAAATTCTTTGGATACCTTTATAAATTTTCACTTTTGACAGCTCCACTATCTAAACATTTTGATAACTCGTTACACTCTGTTAACACGATAAAATTCGATAAGCAGTGATAAATTGATAAGCTTATATAACCTTGAAATTTCGATAAATCGATATATTTTGAAAATTCCATAAACTTCGATTCGTTGAACCAACCAATTTCAGTAGATCAATAATTATCGATAACTCTGTAAGCTGAAAGAACTCCATGCATTACGAAACCTCGATACATTTCGTTAAGCCTATAAATGATGATAATTCAATAAATATCGATAACTTGATACATTTCTTTAACTTGACAAATTTCGTTAATCCCACACGTTTTTATAGCTCGATAACTATCCGTAAATTTGGACAACTAAGTTTCAGTGTCTATAAATTTCGGCAACTCAATAAACATTGATCAGTTTGAATTATTCGATACGTTGCGATAACTTAATAAGCATGGATAAATTTCGATAATTATAAACTTCGATGATTCGATAAATTTCAGTAACCTTTATGGCTGATTTTATTTCGATTCCTATCGGAAAATTTCAACTCTGTTACCCTAATTCTTATGTATTTCTCATTGTCTCCATTTTCGCCTTTATCTCCATTTTCGTCTTTATCTTCACTTTTGCCTTCTTTTTTTGTCTTCATCGTTATCACTTGTTTCTTCATATTCAATTAATCTTTATTTCAAAGTTAAATTTCAAATACGAAGTGAATATAAATGCGAAACAGCTTAAATTGAACAGGTTGCAAAAAGAACCATACACAAATATGGAAATTTTTAAACGACGATTTTCAACCAAGTTCGAAACTATAAAAACTCTCCTGATCTACAGAAAATTACCTTTCCAACGGTGTTTTTGGTTTTGAAATCGGTAAATTTACCTTGGCCTTCATCTTTGTTTTTATCTTTCACATCTTTGCTTATATCCTTTTCTTTTTCTATTCACGTAGATGAGATGAGGTGCGATGACGTGATAAGATGTGACGTGATTTTATGTGATGTGATAGGATGTCATGTCATGTGTTGTCATATCCTCTATGTCATGTCATATGATGTCATACCATATGATGTCACATCATGTGATGCCACGTCATGTAATGCCATGTCATGTCATACGATGTCATATCATGTGATGTCAAGTCATGTGATGTCATGCCATATAATGTGATGACATATCATGTGATGTTATGTGTGATGTGATATCATATTATGTGATGTAATATCATGTGATGTCTCTTCATATCATGTGATATAATGTGATGTGATGTCATTTAATGTGATCACATTCCATGTTCCGATTATTATATCGATAACCCTGTTGATAACTGTGTCGATAAAAATACCGATAACAATATCCATATACATATAGAAAAATACAACGATTGCAAAATCGATTAATTCATCGATAAATATAACAATCATCAGTATCGATTATTGTACATATCGATAACAATATAAATTACTAAATCGATAACAAAATCAATTAATTAATCGATTATTATACCGATAACAATATCCATTATTATATCGATAACAATATAGATTATAATATTGACTATTATATCGATTGCCATAGCGGTTATTTAATCAATAACAGGATCGATAACAACATCGATTATTTTATCGATAGCAATATCGATTATTATATCGATAAAAATATCGGGTTTTATATCGATAACAATATCGATCTTCATCCTCATCCTTTTCTTCATATTTATCTTTATTTTTGCATATTCCTCTTCACCTTTNATATCGGGTTTTATATCGATAACAATATCGATCTTCATCCTCATCCTTTTCTTCATATCTATCTTTTTTTTTGCATATTCCTCTTCACCTTCACCTTACAAGTGTTTAGTTTTACTTTCATATTCGTTTTTGCCCGTACCTCTAGGCATCTTTGATTTTGTTTTTATTCTCAAACCGCTAAACCGCTGAGAACCATTTCCATGTGCTTTATTCCCCTTGAATTCGACAATTTACTCCCAACCAACCAAATGCCGCTAAAAAAGTTTCACTTCATAGATTCAAGAAATGTTCTTACCCTTTCAGTTACCCTAATTCTTATGTATATGTCATTGTCTCCATTTTCGTCTTTATCTTCACTTTTGCCTTCTTTTTTTGACTTCATTTATTTCTTCATCTTCATATTTATCTTTATTTCAAAGCTTAATTTCAAATGTGACGTGAAACAACATGCGAAACATGTCAAATTGAACATGTCAAATTGAACATGTTGCAGCAACATCTATACACAAATACGAAAATGTTTAAACGACGGTTTTGGCCGTAATTTTCAACCAATTGTGAAACCATAAAAACTCTGCTTATCTACGGAAAAATGCCAACGGTGTTCTTCGTTTTGAAATCGGTTCAGTAGAATCGCCAAACGAACGGAGACAAAATTTATGTTAGCGTATTAATATATAGATAGGTGAGACGAAAGTGTAGATCATACAATTATCTATACAAACTGTTATAACATTTTTCTTCCTAAGGATTACCATTTCTGAGATATAGCGATTCAAAATTGTAGTAAAGGTATGTACTCAATAACACCGTGCGTACCAGTCCGTTATCGGATGTTTCGTCGTGGCGTTGGCGTTAAAATCTCCGAGCACGATTTTAACATCGTGTCGTGGGCAGCGCTGATATGTACGCTCTGAGCGCTCATAGAAGAGATCGTTGGACGCCTCGTTCTTCTCTTCCGCCGGGACATGGGCGCAGAAGAGCGAGATATTGAAGAATCACGCTTTGATGTGGATTGTGGCTAGACGTTCGTCCACCGGGGTGAACGCTAGCACTCGGCGACGGAGTCTCTCTCCTACCACAAATCCATCACCGAATTTGCGCTTCTTTACGTGGCAACGGTAGTAGACGTCGCAAGGCTTCACACTTACTTTTCCTTGCCCCATCCATCGTATTTTTTTGGATGGCGGTGATGTCAGCCTTTTTCTTCCCGAGGACATCAACCAGAAGGGCAGAGGCACCTTCCGAGTTAAGGGTCCGGATATCATAGTCCTTTATACGTTTGCCGTGGTCGTCATCAAAAAATTGGGCCTCATCCGAGGCTGTGTGTTCCTTTTCATTGGGCGGGGTTTTAACGTGGCTGGGCCCAAACCCAGCGCATGCGAAGTTTACGCCTTCTCACTTTAGCTCGCTCCCAAACGGGAGTTTGGTTGCTACCCAGAGGATACGTGGATATAAATATCCGGACATTGTGAGCTGCGATTTGAACCGTATGCACTAGAATCTCGTCTGGCCACTCCCAGGTGAATGGCAGTCAATAGTTTTCCACTTCTGTGCACGGAACCATCCTCATATTAGTCCTTATGCACCAGTTATAATTCTACAGAATTTTCTCTTTTATATTATACTCTACATTGCACTGAGTTTTTAAAATAATTTTTGTGAAATAATCATATATTTTAAATTTCAAAGTCCTTTCAAAAAAATCCTGACGTCGAAGAGAAAAACTAATTAGTTTAGCAAATATATTCATATTTTTATGTGTAAAATTTACTGTCGCACGGTGTAATATGCAAGTCATAAATTTGTATAGAAACTTTTTGTATGTACTATATCTACTTAAGTGCTCATAACTTCTACGTTTATTATTCAATTTAGATGAGTAGGGCCTTATTGTTTTAATGAAGAATCATGCTTTGGCGTGCAAAAATCCAACAGGTTCTTTCAAATGGATATATTTACCGAAAGTAACATTTTTTAGTTTTTTTTTTTAATTATGCAAAATTGTCGATTAATCAAGGATTAGCTCCTAAACTACTAATCCGTTCAGGAAATATCGTTTATGCAGAGATAGTAAATTTAATGTGCTTCACGGCTATAGNATTAGATGAGTAGGGCCTTATTGTTTTAATGAAGAATCATGCTTTGCTCGATTAATCAATGATTAGCTCCTAAACTACTAATCCGTTCAGGAAATATCGTTTATGCAGAGATAGTAAATTTAATGTGCTTCACGGCTATAGAAATAAATTTGAGATCCGGCATAAGAAAAAATATAACAATATATATAAAAGAAAATATACAATTAAGTGAGTGCCCTCGCTAAAAACCGAAATTTGACTACATCTCAAAAACTATTGCATTTTATTATATTTTTTATTACATATTCAAATCGGTTGAGCCGTTCTCGAGGTTCGCGACCAGAAAAAACGGCTTTCAAAATATATACCAAAGAACGTAAATCTATTAGAGACAACACGCTATAATTGTTGCGAGTGTGAACATCAGGAGCGTGTCTTCTCTTTTGCTCAAATGACTGGATGAAAAGAGAAGGCANCATCTCAAAAACTATTGCATTTTATTATATTTTTTATTACATATTCAAATCGGTTGAGCCGTTCTCGAGGTTCGCGAACAGAAAAACGGCTTTCAAAATATATACCAAAGAACGTAAATCTATAAGAGACAACACGCTATAATTGTTGCGAGTGTGAACATCAGGAGCGTGTCTTCTCTTTTGCTCAAATGACTGGATGAAAAGAGAAGGCACGCTCCTGATGTTCACATTCGCTACAAATATAACGTGTTGTCTCTTCTTATAGATTACCGTTCCTTATATATATGTACATATTAGTACCACCATCTTGCTGTTCTTTAAATAAAAAATAGATATCAGAAATTAATTTTTTGTATCAAACAATTCCCAAACACAAGTTTTTATTAAAAAAAAAAAAAAAATCGTAACACTTTACTGAATATTAATCTGCATATTAACATAGTATTAATTAAAGATTCTTTTAAAATTACGCAGGCTCGAAATTAATTTTAGACCTATGGTCTAAATGGCTTTTTTCTTAGAATTTTATGTAGAATCTGAATCTGCTAGGAACGATGTCGATAAAAAATTGAGCCGCCCTAATGTACATATATATAGTATGGTTGTCCCAAGGTGGTGGGACGTTGCCCTGACGCCTTTGTGTTTGCATTAGTATATTACGTATCTATGCATGTATGCAAATTAGCTTGTGAGCTATCGCCCATATTGGCGTTCATCCCCCTTTTTTACTGTTTTGTAATTCGGTTTGTTAGTATATTTTATTTTATAATAATAATTTACTGGCAATTGGTCTTCTCGTCTTAGCCTTGGCTTCGGTAAATTTACTGTTCGACAAACCGGTGCAATATGCCATTGTGCAACACGCTTCCAGACCTTCGTTTCGATGTGTCTCAAGTGGATCGATAAACGTGTCGAGTGGATGGCCAGGTGTTGAGCGAATGGTCGTTAAAGTCACCTGAGCCTATTGTGGAGGTCACAAAGCCAATTATTTTTCAATAGGTATGAACGTTTTTCCACATAGAACTAGCCCAGAAATTAATGTCTAAAATTATTTAGTCGGCAATAAAAATTGCAGAATGGAAATGAAAATTTCATGATTTTATCTCTGAGTCTGAACATGCACATACGAGTAACTACGGTGAATTTCGGATTCGGCTATGTTCTTCTTTAGACTTGTAAAGACAAAAATTATTTGAGAAGCCTATTAATATATACAAAATATTTAATTTAAAAAAGTTTCTGGGACATTCCAACATGGCGAGTGGGACATGTTAACTCGTTTTTGCTCAAACTTTAACTAATTTCTCTTTAACCATTAACTAAACAAGTTTCTGCGGGCCGAGGGGGACTGCCCCGGATTTATGAGCTATGTCCCTGGTCTGCCTTCCGAGACGCAAAATGTCCCGGTTTTTGGGAAGAAATTATAAAATATTTAGAACTCTTTAAATATTTACATTTTATCTATATATTCTTTACCCTATACGTTGCACAGTGTATTATTTCCATATTCTAAAAATATTAATTAAATTATTTTAAATCGCCAAATTTCAAAAAAACGTCAGAAATGTTTTCGGAAATGCCTGATAAAGGCGAAACAATAACAACTGCAAAATTTAAATCAAAGTGTATGGCGGGACGGGATTTGATTTGGAACTGAATTTCAATGTTTAAGTTTTTGGTGTTTTGTGATTTATGCAACAATTGTTAAAATACCATTTTGGTTTTATTACAACGCTTTTTTTAGATATGTTCTTTTTAGTGAATATAAATTTTTGAGATTTTAGTAAACTAGGACTGAGTATTTCATATTAAAGTAAAACGACGTTAACTAAAATAAATTTTAGTAATTTATTAATTTCATTATACCCGCAAACTCGTTATCCGCGATTATTCGATAAAGTTTTTATCTCAGTTTATTTGCCACTCCATTCTTGACTTCAAACAACTTTAGCAGCTGGAAAGTGCTGGTTTAGACGAAATTTTCTTTTTTTCAGGCCTACTAGGAATTTTATTTTCTTCGAGAAATTCATTTGCATAGGATCTCGACCGAGACATATTTTTTTTATTTTCGCTTTTGAATAAAGCTTTTTAATTACCTTTCAAATGGTACCCATGATACAAATATTTAAAGGTAGTATCACTTCTTCTTCTTAGCCGCCATTGCTCCCATTTGACGTAAACTGTGCTTTTGGCATTTTCTTTTGAAATCGAGCTACCATATTCTTTGACAAAAGTAAAAAAGTGATTGATTACTTAAAAAAAAAAAATATATATATATATAATTATTTAAAAGAAATTAAAGCTAAGAATAAGGGGTTTCTGGCAAAATTTTTTTAGTTTCACTTTTATTTCAACATATTTTGATTAAAAGAAAAATACTGATAAACAAGTAAGAAAGTCTAAGTTCTAATAAGCTTTAATATTTACTGATT
>NW_016158886.1:49801-52277 GCF_001687245.7 Rhagoletis zephyria | reverse complement strand
GGATTTGTCCGACAACGGACTGAGGCTGATCGAAACATGGTAGTATGCAGTACTAGGTTCAAGCATAAAAAGATCCATCAAGCTACGTGGCTGTCTCCGGATCGAAAAACGAGAAACCAAATCGATCATGTTGTGATAGACGGAAGGCACGCTTCCAGTGTTTTAGACGTACGCACACTCCGAGGCCCAAACATCGACTCGGACCACTATCTTGTTGCAGCCAAGATACGCACCCGCCTCTGTGCAGCAAAAAATGTGTGCCCAAATGTGCAAGGAAAGCTTAACGTCGAAAAGCTGCAATCACAACAGACAGCCAGCGCTTTCGCTACTCGACTCTCACACCTGCTCTCAGAGAGCACTCTTCAACAAACNTCGCCGAAGAAGTAGTTGGATCAAGTTGGTCAAGATCAAGATCAATATCAAGATCAAGATCAAGATCAAGATGAAGATAAGGATAAGTAGACTGTTATGATCGACTTATAATTCTCGCAGGAGATTTCAATGTCAACTTTTCGCTGGCCGAATCTGATGAACTGACGAAATTTTTCAAAGGCAAAATTTTATTGAAAATTGTTATTGGTAGAAATGATCCAACAAACCAAAGAAAGGAAATATTAACAATATTGAAATAAAACATTTAATATTATACTTTAGTTACCACAATCCACTAGTTAGTATTGTATATATGAATGTTTTATCAGTTCCTTCTTATATTTCTTCAAATTACTAACACCAATAGCTTTATTTAATTTTGGTACAAAACAAATAATGCTAACTTCCTTTTTCTTTTATGACTTAAAACTTTAGCGCACAGTTTTCTTTTCTGTGAGGTCAATAAATAGAGTATACAAAGGATAATAAAATGGTATTTTTAAATTTGTAAGATTCTGCGTAGTTATTACTTAATGATATTTTCTCGCTCTGCTGTAAAGGTTAGCAGCTTTTACTGCGGCGGCTACGATATATATTTTTCTGCATGCATTGTCTCACCCTAATCCATTAATGTATTTATATACATATATTTACATACATACCAGGGTTGTTTCGAATATTCGCATTCGCAATCGCAACCGCATTCGCAATAATCAATGCAGAGCTTTTGCGAATGCGAATGTTATGCAAGTGCACCGATAAAACGTATATCTGGCAAACAAAATGACAAATTGTAGCCAATATTTTTTGCCTGTGGTCGTTGGAGTATTTGTGTAACAAAACTGGTCAAATGTCATATTTATCAACTTTGATAAAAACTTATTATTTCTTAAGCTATATAATCGAGCAGTTACACAAGTTTCCACTTCTACTTGACCTTTGACGTACGTCAAACAGAACGTAGTCCTTTTAATAATATATATTTTTTGTATTATCTTCTTTAAATACCTGAATTTCTTTCTTTATTATGATTTTTTTGGACCAATCTTAAAAAAAATACTAGACCTAAAAGAAGAAAGTGTGCACTGTAATTTTAAACCAAATTGTCGTGATTTGCTATTGATGTTACATATCGTCACCTGAAATGCAGTTTTTGATTGATATGATGGATTTAATCGAATTTCAACTCCCACATCAGTTATGGTGTTCTTACGTCTTTTTGAATTTCAGGTGACGATATATTCGTTTCAATCATTTCAAATGTGGCTCTTAAGAGAATCGATGCTGAAATATTTAAAAAGCTTTACTTCCGACCTTTAATTAGGTAAGAATTACGTAACTATCTGAAACCCTCATCATTCGTGTTTCCAATAACTCAAATGATTATAAAAAACTGCGTGCTTTTCGGCGTGCAGCCAGGATCTTAAAAAACAGAATTTTGTTAAAAATTTTCATTCCTGGAAAATAATAATTTATTTTCCATATCCACCTATCTAGCTCACTATAAGCATAAATTCTTCAAACCAGTCGCAGCAGACCCATTAAAAAGGAATTAAAAAACTAAAATCGAAAAACGCTGATGACGTTACAAGTTCCCCAAATTCTGAAACTGCTAAAGGAATGAGAATGAAGAATTCTTTTAAAAAAGCTTCAGAAAAACCTGACACATCTGGTGTGGTTTGTAAGCGCTGTTTAAACAACGATCTCACCATTATGCTAGATTTTTCAAGTGGACATGAAAGTCAGGAGGATACATCCGACATTTGCAGCCCCGATGCAATTCTCATTACTTTTTATTAAATACAATTTTCAATTTTCAAGTACTAAGTAAAATAAATATTTTTAAAAATTACTAACTTTTAAATTTTTTATTTACCTAAATAACTTAGTTTACTTACCTGGTTATTTCTTAAAAATACTTAACATCCGCATTCGCATTCTCATCCGCGGATGTTA
This sequence comes from Rhagoletis zephyria, assembly GCF_001687245.7. Classification (NCBI taxonomy): domain Eukaryota; kingdom Metazoa; phylum Arthropoda; class Insecta; order Diptera; family Tephritidae; genus Rhagoletis; species Rhagoletis zephyria. Next base: position 49,949 of record NW_016158886.1, on the reverse strand, counting down.
GCTGTTCGCATCCGCGGATGTCTAAAATTTCACATTCAAAACATCCCTAATACATACTTGCATAAAAAGTATTATAAGTATTTATCTTAACTCGTAACGAACTTCTATGTAGCTGTACCGTCAACATGGTTTGAGTATTGCTGTCAGA
>NW_016158886.1:46433-49701 GCF_001687245.7 Rhagoletis zephyria | reverse complement strand
GCTGCCGAGATAGGTCGATCTTCCACTCAGCCATCGATATGTACTATTTTTTTTTTTGTTATAAAAGCAAAAGCTTACCTAAAGTTGTAGTATTAGCAACGGGCTTTTTCGTGCTTATTCGTGCTTTTATGAAATTTTACTGAACGCCGATGCACGCACGNCTCTGCCAAAAGCCCGGCCCGTGCCCATCTCTAATACAAATACACCAATTCAACTTTTTTGACAACTGACGGTGACGGCGACGGTGACGCAATGGCCGTTATGCACTTTGACTTTTAGTCGCATGTTCCTTTGCGATTGCTCCCGGAATCATCCNAACACCAATTCAACTTTTTTGACAACTGACGGTGACGGCGACGGTGACGCAATGGCCGTTATGTACTTTGACTTTTAGTCGCATGTTCCTTTGCGATTGCTCCCGGAATCATCCCGGATTACTCGCACTTTTTGCAGGGATATTTTTAGAGTTCGCTTAACAGTTCTCCGTAATTTTGATGAGTACACCACCTGCGCTTCTAAGTGAGCTAAGACACTCCACTGAGAATGCCGCTGTTGTGTCATCACTTTTAACACACCCAGTTTGTGCGGTCCAGTTTTCTTTCTTTGTTTATAATAATGATAGCTTTTTCACTTTTAATGAATAGTTAGCACGACTGAAAATACATAGAATAAATATAGTATACTCATATACATACATACATATGTACAAATGCACTCCATACATATCCCCATACAGATATATGTATGCATGTATGAATGTATACATGTATACTCGAGGAATATTAGAGTACCCTTTTTAAATGTAATGTACTAAATACATACATACATACATTTGCGCATATTCACATAAAACACTACTAAGTAAATTTTGATAAATTATGAAAAGGTACAATTTCTTTTTAGAATAAGATATTATTTTAAGACTTTATATCAACAAAAAAAAATAAGTGCCTCCATCAAATATGTATATTAGATATCTCTGTATTCACATTTGCAATTCGTCACAAACCAAAAAATGACAGTATATTCTTCCATTTCATTCCAGAAATCCATGATTATGCTTTAATGGTTGGCATTGATCCAGTTAAAGAGCCTCATTTGCTTTATTTGGCGAAAGAGGGATTAATGCAAGCGCTGCCAACAGATTGGAAAATATGGTATGTTTGTATTTATGAGTATACACTATATTGCACAAAAATATCGGCGCGGCGGCGGCGGCGGCGGCGGCGTTCGGCACCTAAGGAATTTTGTACAAAATTTTCATGATGTATGTACATTGATATACATCGTTTGAAGGAACTAAATACTACTCGTTTAAAAACACAATTTTACGAAATGAAAATTACTTTTTAGAGGAGTTTTTTTTTTTGCATAAATTGGGCCACTGGACAAGAATATGATCTCCTTTATTTTTCCAAAAAGAGCGTAACTCAGAAAAAACATAGGTAATATATTTTTCGATCGAAACCGTTTATTACAGTTAAATTAGGGTCGAATACTGGTAATCTAACGATTTTCTTCCGCAGTAGACAACTGTTTCCAATACTACAACAACAATAAAGTTATAACACATCAAAAAATTTTACGCCAATATCTCAGAAAGCGGTTTTAACCGAAGCAGCTTCTGTTCATCTAACCCATTCCATCTAACTCCTNGGCTCCAAAAATGGAGTTTTTTATGAATAAAAATGGTTTCTTAAAGAACTTTTTGCCCCTCAGATGACAAAACAGATTAAGCTTAAAAAATCTGCATAAAAATATTTAANTTTAAACGGACTTTAAATAAAGAGCAGCCAATTTTTTTTGCATTTTTACATTCGTAAGTTATTTTATTCTGGGGTCCCACANCAAAGTTGATTTTCCTGAGTATTTTTTTTTATTTTAAACAGACTTTAAATGAAGAGCAAACAATTTTTTTTTGCATTTTTACATTCGTAAGTTATTTTATTCTGGGGTCCCACATACGTATACAAGTACTAGGTGGCTCTGTGAAAATTATGTTAGCATTCCTTAATGGTGGTCAAACCCCAGGAAGGTTTTGCTCCCTCGCATCGCAACGTTTTCTACAAAGGGTTAAAGTTCCCCCTTTTTGGTAAAAATTAGTATTATTTTTCATTACATTCGGTTCTCCTTAGAAAAATTTGGCGCTTAATATTTTAGTGGACATTTTAACCATCTATAAGCCATTTTTTTAAACCAGTGGGTCAAAAACCCGTTCTGGTTCGAGTTGATGGGTTAAACTTTTGGTAAAAAGTAGACCAACCTTGTTTTCAATATGTAATCCGCAAAAAATCGTAAGAACTCCGTAATTTAACATAACAGTTGATAAGAATATTGCAAGAATTTATTGATAGCGACATAAATAATCCCAATAACTTAACTTTTAAAATTGTTTATTTCTTTAAATTTAAATAGTACATACGGATCTGTCCTGCAGAAAAAAATTATCAATTGATAAAAAATAACCCAGTTGTAGTTAGCTTTTTTGCGGGATTTCTATAAAATATATAGCTTGTAGTTAGCTACAAAAAGCTAGCTTGAAACTAGTTGACAAGTAATGCAGGAGTAATGAAGGAGATTGTTTTCTTTAAACGCGTTTGGATAAACGCGTTGCCGACAAGTAAAAGGAAGATCGAAATTTCATATTATCATTTTGAAGTTATGTCTGACGTAGTTCGAATATGGGACCACCTACAGCAGAATATGAAAACAAATATGAAAATAATAAAGTAAATAAAAATAAAAATACAACTAAAAGAAATATTTTGTTTTTCCTATTGATATTTTATGTCCAAAAGTAGTTAGTTACATCTAATGCAGAGGTAAACCACCCTTGACTATTTCGCGGCCATCGCCATGGAAATATAGTTAGCTTTCGTCAAAGAAAATATGCAGATAATAAGTGACTTTTAGCTCCTTCCTAAACAACTTAAAGTTAGCTTATAGTTAGATACATTTCCTGCAGGGTGTAGAGAACATATAGAGCCATGTGTGTATGTATACAGGGTGTCCCAGAACTCAACATCAAGCCGAAACGGGGTGACAGGATTGATTGTAACCATCATGAGAAAAATCAGAAAAAAAAAATCTATCCCATGAGGGTTTGAAAATTATGGGCATTTTAGAAAAACCTAGGAATTAGGTCAAACTGTAACCATTTTTCGGTTACTGCGGTTAATTTTTATTATTTTTGTTCATTTAAACTTTGGAACCTTAACCCTAAATAACATTTCTAGAACCTAAGTCAAAAATAATGACACAATTGCCC
>NW_016158886.1:45951-46414 GCF_001687245.7 Rhagoletis zephyria | reverse complement strand
AATAATGACACAATTGCCCCAAGTTTTCTAGAATTAAGACTATTTGTTAAACTATGAATTTAAAATTTTTATAATTTGTCGACTTTGAAAGGCCCTCCTTTAAAAAAAATTTACTAAAGTGCCTTGGCAAGTGCCAATAAAAGGTCGCACATTTAATCAGGATTGTAAAATGGTACAATATTTGTTAGTTTCATACTAAAAAAAACTAGTAAAAAAATAAAAATCTCAACTAACTCGATTTTTGCTAACCCATTTTACTCAGTTCAAATGTTTCTTATTCGCACAAGCTCTTGGTAGGTTCTTAATTTTACGGCAAAATGATGAGAGAGATGGATAGTTTGGACATGTTTGCCATGAGCGAGCGAGACAGATAGAGACGCCACGCAGTGAGACGGAGATGCGTCGTTTAAACGCGTGGGAAGCAATTGGCTACGCTACCACCCTGACACCAGTCTGACGCTGT
>NW_016158886.1:28851-44673 GCF_001687245.7 Rhagoletis zephyria | reverse complement strand
AAACGTCTTGTGAATCTGCTGTTTAGTTTTTCTCATCACACTAGGTGTTATTAAAATTTGCACACTGTCACATGAGTGTCCTAACATTTATGATTTATTACAATTCCCTCATTTTATTTTTCAGCTATTCCGAGGAGAAATGTGGTCACTATTATTACAATACCAAAACGAAACAGTCACAATGGGACCATCCGCTTGACGCGGTCTATCGTGAATTAGTTGAACAGGCGCGTCAAAAGCATGCAACAATAGTAGCCACACCTGTCATAGATAACTCCGACGATGCGTCGCAACTGGACTCTGGTATACGTAGCTTACAAGGCAATGATGAATGCGACAACACCAACAACACAAATGAAATGTCTTCACCTGTGAGCAACGTAAATGCAAACTGTACTGCAAGACCGGCCGCTGTTGGCCCGTTTGGTGGTAATGGTGCCGCTACTCCCAGCATTGTTGGTATAGGACTGTCGAGTAATTCAGGTTCGGTGTCTAATAGCACAAGTACCAGCGGATTTAGTGGGGGTGTGAGTCGATTTCTGGAATCGAGAAGCAAAAATTTTGGACTGACTTTTCAGCCAGTAAAAGGTTCACGTTTTGAGGTATCTAAAACAAATCCACAAATCTCGTTGGCTATGAAGTTTGGCGGCGAGAGCTTTTCCTCGAAGCTAGCGGCGGCAAACAAAACCGAAACAGCTTTAGGAGCAGCGTCTGGTGGCGTAGATAAGCGTGCTTTTGTTCTATCAGGTACTGGTGCCATGTTCCTAAAGTCACGAAAGCAAATGGAAGCGGGCTTGAATCAGGCCACTGCAGCCATGCTTATAAACAGCAACTCGAGTAACAACATCATTGTTGAAGGTGTGGCCGGTACACCACCGGGTGTGAAGGGCATATTGCGTGACTCAAGCTTAACAGATATGCGTCGAAGATTTGAGAAGGAGGATCCAGAAAATGGCGGCGCGGAGGATAAAAAAAGTGTGCGTTTCAATTTAGAAGAGACTAAAACACGCGGTTCCCCAGAAGAGGAGCCGAGCAGTTCACGAAAGCTTACACAAAGCCCAGAAGCGTCAGTTTACTCAGACGACGACGAAGCGGAAGAAGATCCTTGGGATGAAGATGATGACGATGATGATGATGAAGTTGATGCTTGTGCAGGATATGGCGCACTGGGCGGGGAAGGTGGAATACTTCGTAGTCGCAATCCATTCTTGATGAACGATGAAAAAAACATCAAGGACATACAAGTCATATCGGTACCAAAGGCACAAACTATACAAATGCTTAAAGCCCAAAGCCTTTCAATGGATCTACCAGAATGCGATCGTACAAAACTATCGGAGTTGGTGCGTCCACAAAGCACTGAATCTGGTAGTCTGCCACAGCCGGCATCTGTAGTGAGCTACCTGGAAAAACTAAAGGATAATTCTACAACTATTAAGCCCTTGTACGAAGATACAGATTCCGAGTCGAAGGGCAGTTCAGTGAGGAGCTTTATAATAAATAAATCCGAACAAGATTCGGTGAATTCGATAGTACCGGCGAGCAATCCATTTGAGGCGGAAGAGAGTGCACCAAAGACTAGTAGAGAAAGCGAACACGTTGAGGTTAAAACTATGCCAGAAAAGACAGCTTTGCGTACGTTTAAAGTGGCTTCGAAGCTTGTTGGATTCCTGAAAAAAGATACTAATAAGACTGAAGGGGAAAACGACAAGGAAAACGAAATTTTGAGACAAATGGCGGAGAGGGAAACAGAGGTATTGCTAAAGGAGGAACGTGAGCTTTTGGAAGAGCAACTTCAGAGTCAAATAGATGCNTGAAGGAGGAACGTGAGCTTTTGGAAGAGCAACTTCAGAGTCAAATAGATGCAATCAAGGCTGATCACGAACAAAAACTGAAGAGCATTCGTCAAGAGTATGATTCGCGATTGGCAGCACATCGCCAAGAATCGGAGCACACATTTCAGACGAGATTGAGTGAATATCGCGTGCATTTGGAGGAAGAGTTGAATATGAAACGGAAAGCTGTGGTTGACGAGCACAAAGCTCATATGGCTACGTTACAAAAGAATCACACCGAAATATTGCAAGACCTAGAACGAGACCTGAAAAGTGAAGAAGAAATAATTAAAAAGGAGCATGTACGTAAACAATCGGAAATGCGTGATAAACTAGCACATGAACTAGAACTGGAACGGCAGCGCATGCGTGAAACAGGCGAAGATAGACTGTACGAGAAGATGCGTTGTGAGAAGCGTTTACTGGAAGATAAGTACCGCTGTTTGAAGGAGAAGTATGTCCGCTTAAAAACGGATGTCAAGTTATCGTTAGAGCGACGAAATCGGCGCCGTGAGGCACAGGCACTGCATCAACAAAGCCTACACACGAACACCACTACAACGGGCTCGGAGACTGAGAGATCCATATCGAACAAACCGTCGATTGGAAACAGCGAGAATCGTTCGCTTTCACTGTCGACCTCTTGTCAGGAGCCAGGTGGTGCTAGTGTTGGCACAGTTCCCCACTTACTGCTAGCTGGTAAGGGCGCGAAGCCGCCGGTGCCACCGAAAACACATCTCACGCCTGTGTCAAACAGCAAGGAGCATGGTCAGGCCGCACGGGAACGCTCAAATGAGCGCACTCAAATGACGGGTATCCGCAAGCCAGGTATCGCATCGAAGTATATTAAACACTTGCAGGTGCAAGACGACACGACCACCTCGATCAGTCAGTCAGACACAACTATATCCAATAACTATTGCAAGGGACGCTACCTTCCCGCGCCAGTTTTAAGCGACAATGGCAACTCTGACTCAGAGGCTGCCTTCCAGTGTAATCAAGAGAACAACAACAATGCGCGTGGTAATGGACAACGTAAGAAGGTATTCTCTCGCATGAAGTCCGCATCCACGTCACGCCTCAACTCAGACAATTACAAGAACGATCGACCATGCACGCCTGTAGAGAATTTGCGGCACCAGCTACAGAAACTGGAAGATTTGGAAGATCAGTTCCCTGAAAACACACTCGACACCACATACCATTTGCGTTATCCATTTTCAGATATATCAAACGATCGCGCTGGTGCAGGAAACAGTTCGGAGCTTGAGTTCTTTAAACATCGCATTCACTTGGAGCGTGATAGTGTGCGACGTGCCAAAGAATCTTTACGCACACAACGCACTAATTTCCGCGCACGCCAACGTGAGATCAAACAGCGTCACAAGGCCTCTACCACGCGTCATTCACTGGATCAGCTCATACAAGAGGAGAAGGAATTGACTGAAATGGAAGTCAACTTGCACCGCACACGCGCCTTATTGGGCGAGAAAGTTATACGCTTGCGGCACTTGGAACAGAGTCTTTTGCGGATTTACGAGAAGGAAAAACCAACTATGGATTTACTCGGCATGGAGCAGAAAGACGATGCGACGCTGAGTGATCTCTCATCGCATTCAAGCTCAGGCTTTAGCAGTACTGATTTCGCTAGTGGCGGGGACACGACTAATTTACACAAGCGCAAGGAGACCTACCATCAGGAATCAACTGAATGCATACAAAATCTTGAAATTCTCAATGCAGAGATACGGGAAATTCTTGACATACTAGGAAAAAGTCAGCAACACGGAGGTAATGCAAGTAACCATACATAATATTTATATATTAGAATAATATATTTCCTACAAGGAAAATATTTTCTTTACTTTAAAAAAAATACTAGTATCAGCGGTAAGTGAACAGCTGTAACTATAGTGTCGCAGTGAAATCCGTCAGAGTAATCCAGGGATGGTAATTATTATAAGTAAAATAACTTAAATCAGAATTTTTTTCGCTCAACGGAAATAATTATTATTGATTTTTATACCCGAGCGCACTTGTGCACAAGGGTATATTAATTTTGTTCACATAACGGTTGTTTGTAACAGCCAAAACGAATCGAGATAGATATAGGCAAATGTATACATAAATGCTCAGAATGAATAGAGAAGTGGATTAAGCCATGTCTGTCTGTCCGTCCGTCTGTCCGTCTGCCCGTCCGTCCGTGTACACGATAACTCGAGCAAAAATTTAGATATCTCAACGAAATTTGGTATGTAGGTTTCCATTAATCCGACATAGGTTTGTATTGAAAATGGGCGAAATCGGACTGTAACCACGCCCACTTCCCATATAACGGTAATTTCCAGAAATACGAAAACTGCGATATTTTAGTAACTACTGAAGATAATTCACTCAAAATTGATACTTACAATGAGTTTCAGACGGAAAACATGAATATTAAAAATTTTTGGAAAATGGGCGTAGCCACGCCCACTTATGGTTACATGTGTATATCTTGGTAACCGCTGCACCAATTTCTTCCAAACTTGGCACAGTTGTTGGCCTAGGTACAGCATACCAATTGGCCGAAAAGTTTTAAAATCGTACAATAACCACGCCCATATCCCATATAACGGTAATTTAGAGAAATACAAAATCTTCGATAAATCACTAAATATTAAAGCTAATTTATTCATTTTATTATTTATGCTTGCAACAATTTTTTACCAAGAAATACGTTTGTGATAAAATTTTGGAAAGTGGACGTGGCACCGCCCACTTATGATCACATATATGTATCTCAGTAACCGTTACACCAATTTGTACCAAACTCGGTATGGTTACTGTGCTTGCCACGTAGAAGCAAAACTTTCAAAATTATTGAAATAGGACTAAAATAACAGCCGCTTTTCATATAACGGTAAATTTCAGAAATGCTTGAAACTGCAATATTTCGAAATTTAAGAACGCTAATTTACTCAAAATTAATACACCCGGCTTACCATGTAGCGGTAGCTTTCGGAAAGTCGAAAAAACATATATTTAATACTTGCGCCGGGTATTTAATGTTCGGCTCCGCCCGAACTTAGACTTTCTTACTTGTTTTTTTTTTCACTTAGAATAATTAGTCGCAATCAGCAGAAATTTTGACCTGCAAATTTTGGGACTTATTACTTTTATTAGAGTGTCGCTACCTCTGAAAAGAATATGTCGGAAATTACCCTAGTATAGCTTCTGAGTTTTTTGAATAATCATTACTCTTAAGTGAAAAAATAAAAATCAATAGCGAAAAAAGAAGAAAAATCATAAAATAATTATTTTTGATCGAAAAAAATAAAAGTCAGATTTTAATAATTATTTTTGATTTTTATTGGTTAAACTCGAAAAAGGATCAGTCCAGAGCCTTCGTCTTGACCTGGACACTCTCCGACACAGCCGCTAAACTTAAACGTAGAATACGCGATATTATCAGGGTCACATTCAAGTTAAAAACGGTACATGAAATATTCGTTTTGACTGTATTGAATTAAACTTAATAAATCAATTGGGGGACTCCCAATGGTGTCATAAGTGACGTATTGTTGTATGTCGTCAACTCTAAAAGCATAAATAAATGTTTAAAGAACTTGAAACTACAACCAACTATTTTTTAACACTGCGAAAATTCAAAATATGACTTTGATGGTACTTTGCGAACCCCCTTAATATATTTTTTAGGCATTTAAAGTTTACGACATACAACAATACGACACTTACGACACCGTTGTGAATACACCAAATATTAATTGAAAATATTAAGAATTAGCAATAGAGAAGCAGATCCACATTAACTTCAATCATATGTACCATCTGTTTATAAATAGGCATATAATACATATGCCATGACATGTATTACTACTTGGATTCATTTTTATTTCCTTTCATACTGCAGAAATTTTTATTACTTTTTATATTAGCCTAGGTCCCCGTATTACTATTCTTCTTCGTGTTCGTTCTCGTCTTCTCATTATCCACGTCTTCGAATTTGTGCATAATTTAGCTAAGACTTCTGAAACAGCTGGCAAACCTCCTAAATATAGTTAAAAAATAAAAAACTCTCGTGTGGCTGATATTGTGATACCTACAAATTTCATGTGCCTGATGAATTAAGTTAATTTTGCTTTTTTAAATGCGTGACAACTATTAGCGTTTTCTTTTCTCAAAAAAAGTTCTGCCCTTTTATATGGGAACTCTTGCTTTGCGTTGCCCTGAAACCTGGGAAAATGTTGCGTTTTTTATATGAGAATGAAACAGAAAATATACTACTCCATCACAATTTATTTATAGAACTTAATAAAGCGGAATTATTCACTTGGCCTGTAAGTCTTTAACAATTTTAAAGCAAAACACTTATTTCTGATAGGGAAAATAATTGCATTTTTACAAGATTAAATTAAAAATCAACCATGCAACTCTCACCCTCGCGTTTATTTGGGGGCAGAAAAGGCAGCACTTTCGCCGGATCAGAGCGCAACCTGCTGAGAAATGAACACGACGCCTTGTGAAAGGGCTGAGAAAAGAACATGAAAATGTGACAGCGCTAACACAAGGCAGAATAAGTGCAGCCTTTTTTCGAGAAAAGAAAACGCTATAAGGCATCCAATCCCGGACCATTTTGTGAATCCCGGGATTTCGGGATCTTAAATTGGTAATTCCGGGATCCCGGAATATTTCGGGATATAATTACCATTAATTAAAATATGCTAACAAACTAGTTTTGCAGTCTTTCTTTAGTGCGAATACAAGAAATAAAAATAAATTTGTGTTTTTAGGAAAAGAAATATAAATATCTTTATTTTATATCAGTTTAAAAAGCTAATTACAAACTGAATAAACTAAAAACTAAAAAATTGTAATTCATTCATATTGCAGACGAAGTAATTTTAACAGTTGTACCTTTTTAAGTTGATTTGCTTAGTAAAGACCAGAAAATTTGGGATATAAAATTACACCATCCTAATCCTTGTTTAATTCTCTATAAAAAACATGTTCCAAAAATTGGGAGTTTTTTAAGAACTATTTTTAAAATATATTTTTTTTATGACGAGGTGGTTTATTTTGTGAGAGTCAACAATGAAGTCTCTACGATGAACAGAACCCGAGATATAACAATTTGAAGAAGTACGTGATTAATTAGTCAGAATCACGAAAAAATCCAAAATTTGACAGATCATATGTATGCATATTCGAAGAAAAAAGGAAAAATATGAAGCCAATCGAAATTGTGACACCAAATTTGGTGTCCGGTATGAAAAAGAATGCCTCATATGTATGTTATATATGTATATTATAACACAGAATAATAGTGGTATTAGAATTGTAATATATTATTTGATTATTTGTAGGGTTGCATTTTATAATCCTTTTATTTGTAGGGTTGCATTTTATAATCCTTTTATGCCAGTGTCTGAATGTCGTTTTATTTTAATTTGGTAGTAAATTAAATTATATCTCGGGATCCCGGTATCCCGAGGGCTTGATCCCGGTTTTTCGGGACTTCAAAAAGGGCGCGGGACTCCCGGGATTCGGGATCCCGAATCCCGGTACTAGATGCCTTAGTGAGAACGCTCCTAAATACAGTTCAGAAATAAAGCCTTTTTAAAACCATTTCGTTTGATACCCATATTTTTTAAACAGGTGGCAACCCTCTTAATTATTCTAAACATTCAAACCAAGGATATCTTGCCACCTTCGTTTCACGTCATATTTTAATATTTCATTTAGCTTATGCTTACTTTAATTAAATTCTAATTTTAAAACATATGGCAACCCTATTCAAAGTATTTTAAAACCAAAACCTTGTAAAACCTTTTTCGACTGTCACAAATATTCAGATATATTCAGATAGATATTCAAATATACTCAGAAGAAAATATCTCTAACCCATGCCAATTTATACCCATGCTTTAATAATTCATTTGATTTATTAAATAATTTGAGTTTAACTTTTTCCACAGGTGGAAACCTTCTTTAATGTTATAAATTCTCAAACTAAATATTTCTTAATAATTTAATTTAATTCGACTTTTCAAACATATGGAAATCCTGGCAAATTATTTTTAAACCAAAACCTCATTAAACCTTTGTTTCTAACACTTGTATTGTGATACATATTTAAATTATCTATTTCTCTTAATTAAAATTGAATTTAATTATAAAATCAGGTGACGACCCTGAAAATAAAGCTTCTTCAAAGCATTTTTGATTTACATATATTCATATTGAAGTAATTTATTTGACCTATTGTTTATATTGAATCTAAGTTTGTAACAAAGTGGCAACCCTCTGCAAAATATTTTCAAACCACAACCTCTTTCGTCGGACATCCATATCAGGATAAACATTTAATTTTGTCTGCCTTTATNCAAACTGTATATACTGTTGAAAAAAATATAGTACGGGAAACTACTACATTTATTTTATTATAGAAATATATATATTTCAGTAATTTGTAAGATAATATGTGTTTTAAAATGGATGATTTTTATACTGAAATAACAATATTAAAAGAAATATTCTTCAAAATAAAAGGTCTTGGTGAGTTTATGAATAGAAAAACAGATCAAAAATGGAAACATTTTTAAAAATACTGATAATGAATTATCAAATTTACTTAAAATTATTTCATTTCTACTCTCAATTCTTGCTACTTCGGCATTCACTGGAAGAGTCTTTTCTGTTATGAATGTGAAATGGCGAGACGAGAGAAACAAAGCGATTAGCGCACGAACGAAAAATTATTTTGATTATTTTGATTTACATTAATTTAAATATTGATTGTGATTAAGCATATAACACTTTCGTGGTTAACAAGGAATTGTGAAAGAAAAAAGATTTCTACTTACTTTGTTCTTTTAAATAAAATACTATATATATTGGAAGTGTACTATATTTTTTCAGTTTTTTTTTTTTAAAAGTACTATAAATATCTTACAAAATGTTGGCAATCCTATAGTTAATTAGACACGGTTTAGCCTGATTGTTTCTATTTTTCTAATAACCATTATTTTGTATACAATTTTAATTTTTTTTAATTTTTTTTAACAAATGGAAATATTTATTACTTCTCGATCAGATTTTTTAATCGGTTACATTGAATATCAATCCTTATTCAATAACACATTATTTAAAAGCAAAAAAAAAACACGGTGCTTTTGCCTTCATGCCGCGTGCCGTGCGGACTCGCAGCGAGTGTGGTGCAACCAGAAAACGCTAAAAAAAATTAAATTTATTTATAAAAATAAGCATAGATTATTTAGTAAAATCTTTTTTAAAGCTGTATACATAAATATGTACATACATAACATGTATTTTTACATATGTATGTACGTATGTATGTACATATGCATGTATTTTGTCTTTAAAGAGAAAAATAAATAAAGAGGAAAGCACTTTTTAACACCCCCAAAGTAGTTTGCTACTTGTACCAGTTATGCTGTATACCTGAATGAAATACAATCCTTGGTGAAAAAATGTATTTGTGGATTGTTGTTCAAGAACATGTGTACATATGTATGTATGTATATGCAGATATTAAACAGTAAGTAAAGTAAACAAAGAATAGAGGCCGGTCCACATACCTATAACTTTGGCGTTAATAAAAAAGTAAAATACAGCTATGCCTCGTGAGTTTTTTTTATATATTTCCAAAAATGGGCAGCCTTTCTGTGGTTTTAAAACAAGGCATATAAAATCATAACCCTAAAAAATACATTGGATCTTTTTAACTAGAGATCTGCACGATTATCAACTCAAACAAAAAGCTCTAATCATTTGAAGAGGTTATATTGTACATTTATAAAGTAGTACTAAATTTTAATAATTAAATTCAATAAAAATTAACATTTTTTGCTACATTTTTTGCATTAAATCCAGAAAGTTTTAGGGAAAACCGGGACATTTCAAGGACGTGTCCTGGAAAACCGTCGAGCACTTTACCGTCGTCCGCTGCAGTTCCGGGTAGAGCTGAATTTCTACAAAACTTTCTACTGCTTAAATACCTTTTTTAAAACGAATATTTCAAATAAAAGCTTACTTTGCTTCTTCAAAAAATATTTCAAATATTTACTCGTTTCTTCAAAAAAGTGTTTAAGTATAGTTGATGGATAGTTTTTGAAACATTTATTTTAACATAAGAAAATACAACGCATCGTTTATTAACTTTTCCCCCTCTAAAAACGAAACGTCCCCTTTTCTATAAATACAAAAAAAAAACTCGCTAACAATATAATTAATACATTTTTATCGCCTGTGACGACCACGCATTATTCTCTAAACCTTAACCTTGGGCCGCGCCTTCTTTGCCCGCATAGGCCCTTGAGAAACCGCATTAACGCGACACGTAGACGTGTAACTCCCATTTTGGCAGCATTCGAAGTAACGCTGGAAATCGCTGCTACCCGCGCTACTGCCGTGGCAACCAGTTTTGCCTTTGTTCCGAACTGCTGTCTGCGTAGTACGTTTATTGGCGGTTTCACTATTGAATCTACAAATGCCAAATGTGTTTTTCTCGCAGCAATTATTTCCTGTGACTGACATTAAGACTGTTCAATTTGTTCTCCTTTTCCTCCTTCCAGCGCAAAAACATTTCACGCCAAGACTGCATTTCCAATCGCTTTTTGAGACAGTAATTTCTTGGTACATGAATCTGAAAGAGACGATCGATGTCTTCCATTAAATGGGGATTGTGTTATTCAATATTAAGCAATTCTGCTGGCGTAACACGCTCCAAAACGGGACGTAGAACTTTGAAAGGTAGAGTACCAGTCTATTTCAAAGCATCGATATTATTTTGCAATATTCGTACGCGATCAAATAATAATGGCACTTGTCCAAACTTACTACCCGATTAAATTTTGGTACGCATTATTTTCGAAGATGTACCATCATCAAAAGCTTCTTTATTTGTGAGTGTCTGTACATCTATGGAGCTACAACTAGTATGTGGTTTTTCATTCATGGTATACTTGCCGAGTGTACCCGCAGTAAGTGGCTTTCTATTGCTTAACAATTTTTCAGACTTCTTTGTTGGCTTATCAGCGAAATTTCCCCCTGTTGAAGAATTGATGCCATCATTTGAATTACTATAGTGCGGACGTTTCCTGTTGATCTTGCCGCTATCTGGTTTCGTATATGCTATCAACGAAAAAGGTGGCTCGATTCTACACAGATCATCATGCCTGCCTTTGCTGCTTCAGCGCGTGACTCGTTTGGTGTTTTGCCATACCTAATGTGACCAACTATTTCATAGCTCGAAGAAGTACAGGTTACGTTGGGCTAAGTTAACGTCGCGACCCGATTACGAAATATTGAATGCGGCTAATTTCGATCGCTGAGAGCTCAGTGTTTGTTCAGAAGTGCCCGCCAAAATGCTTCCATCTTAGCCTCACGAAAGTTGGACAGTCTAAAAGAAAGTGTGGAGATGATTCCACTTCATCTTCCTCTTGACAGCTGATACAAAAGGATCAGTCGAAATTCCTAGTCTCATTGCATGATTACCAATCGCACAATGTCCTATCAGAATCCCCATCACTAGCCATTGAGAGATAACGTGTTTTAAAGTGCCCTATAAAAACATTTGCTGCAGCAGCGAAACGTCTTCTTTTCCTTTTTTATGTCACAAAAGGACTCGGCTTCCCTTAGCCTGATAGTGGTTCGTGCTGCGACAATTCTGTCTGCGATATGCGTAGGTACCGTGTTCAACATATGTATGTTAAGCTCCAGTGTAGGTGTGGTTCCTAATGCTCCGTCAATTCCTGTTTTACAAGTGTAGCCTTCTCTATTGAGTTTCACCAGACAAGGGCTCCTTGAAACAATATAGGCATAAATCTGGCTTCCTAGAGCTAATGAACTAATTTGGGCGAGAGACCCCACCTTTTACCGATAGCACCCCTACAGCGGTACAAGGCAACCGATGCCTTTCCTACCCTTTTCTCAATGTTAGGCTTCTACGACAGCCGCCGTTGATCGCCCTCCTAGTTACCTGGTTCAGGTAACCTTGAGCCAAATCAAAAAGGGTGTATAGAAATCGTCCCTTAACCAAAAGCTCCACATCATCTACATAGGCGATTACCCGACAGCCCACTTTTTCCAATTCCTCTAAAAGGTCGTTTACAACCGCAATACAGAGCAGGGGAGAGGGAACACCACCTTGTGGAGTAGTTCTATTGGCTCTGCACTGATTGCAGACGCTCCCCCACCCCGCCGCGACTGTTCTGTCACGAAGTAAGCTTATTAGGTTGGTTTCAACCCCTATATTATGAATATACTTGACTATTGCCTCCGAAGTGACATTGTTAAAGGCTCCTTCGATATCGAAGGCCCCTACTGCATAATCTTCATGCGTGAAGGCTTCCTCTGAGCACTTTAGCAATGTGTGCAGGGCGGTATTCACCGACCTTTTCTTGCAATAAGCATGTTGAGCTCTTGAAAGACAGTCACCAGTAATCGCATTTCTTATGAACAGGTCTATCAGTCTCTCTAGCGTTTTTAGCAAAAACGGGGGAAACATGAGAGCCTTTTCCGGCCTTCGGGATGAACGCAAAACTGACTATCTTCCAAACCTTGGGGATGTACCCGGTCCTCATGCAGTTCGCATAAATAGGATCAAACCAATTGCACCACACCTTCAGAGCTGCAAAGCTTCGCAGGTGTGATGCCATCGGTCCCCGGCGACTTTAATGGTTTGAACGAATTTATCGCCCAGGCCATGTGACGGACCGGGGAAGAGATCCTGTTACCAGTTAGCGACAATTTTCGAATCGCTATCGTTCTTTTTGGCGCAAACACATTTATATCCTAGCGATCCGGAAATTGTCGCTGACTGGTTACAGAATCTCCCTCCTGAAGTACAAAATATCGCAAAGAAGTACATTTGACTGTACTTCGAAGTACGAAGTACAAGAGCGAAAAAAGAAGTACTGTACTTCCGAAAGAAGTACGGTTGGTCACATTAGCCATACCCTCCTTAGTCCTTGACTTCGGTGTAATTCGTATTTTGACGATTTACTGTGATAAATTCATAATTTATTGACAACAATTGAAATTTGTATTTTTTAAAAAATGACTGAAGTTGGAAACTTTGTTTTTTCAATTTTATTATTTACTAGCAATTACCCGGCGTGCTTCGCTGCGCCATAAATGTATTTTTGTGTTGTAACCCTCTCCCAAAACTCGTATGACCTCATTTATACAATATATTTAAAGAGCTTTATGAAGTAAGATTTAAAAAAAATATTCGATATATGAAGCATTGTTTACTTTTTTGAGTGTGGGTGTTAATTAATATCTTTTCGAAGGTAATTAGAAAATATGTAAAGTACACACTTTCTTTTGGAAATTTAATTTATAATCTTATAACTGGAGTCTACTATCGCACCCTTTCCTCAAACGTGTGCTAATTCAATCATATTTTTTGTTACAACGCCGAACAATTGTGGGTCGATTGCTTCATCTGGAATTTCCGCTGAGATGACTTTATCAATGTTTTTTAATAATTGTAAACATTCGCCAGCTGTTTCTGTTTATTTATTAGTAAAAGGCAGGACTGCCAATCTTGCGGCAAAACAATAATAAAAATCCAAAAAAACACGTAAAGCCAAACAGAATTAATTGCAAAACGTGCAATGATACACACATTAAATTTCTTATGTGCACCCTCCACACAGACCCCAATCACTTCTGAAAATTTCATTTTATGTGCACCCTCCACACAGACCCCAATCACCCCTGAAAATTTCATTGAAATCGGGCAAGCCGTCTAGGAATGATAGAAATCCGAAAAAAACACGTAAAGCCAAACAGAATTAATTTTTTTTGTTTTTTGTTTTTGCAAAACGTGCAAAGATACACACATGAAATTTCTTATGTGCACCCTCCACACAGACCCCAATCACCCCTGAAAATTTCATTGAAATCGGGCAAGCCGTCTAGGAATGATAGAAATCCGAAAAAAACACGTAAAGCCAAACAGAATTAATTTTTTTTTTTGTTTTTGCAAAACGTGCAAAGATACACACATGAAATTTCTTATGTGCACCCTCCCCACAGACCCCAATCACCCCTGAAAATTTCTTTGATATCGGGCAAGCCGTCTAGGAGGAGTATGCGAACAGGAAGTTTTGCCACTTAATTTTATATATATAGATTTTAATACTAGCCGGCCTCGTATGCGAATGTGTAGATATTAAATAAGGTGTCATTGACAACTAAACAGGTTGCAACCCTACGAAAAAAAAAAAATATAATTTCGTATCTGGAGGCCAAGCCCTTTCATTTGACACCTCATTTCATGTAATCTAACGAACAGCCCACATTTTTAAATGTGTCGCATTTTTTGTCCCTTCGAAAAATAAAACCTTAGACTTTGTTCAAATATGCCAATTAGCTGAGGCAATTAAGCTTTAAATTGCGGCATTGAGTTTGGTGTTCACACACGCGTCAGCTGCGCAATTAGCGATACGAAATTAGCTGCTGGATTACCTACAGTGATGGAAAAGTTGGTACAATCGTACCTTTATTTAGTTTGAAAGTACATTCGGTACAAACACACAATTTTAGGCACATTTGGAACGTAGCCAAATAACTTCTCAGGAAATCTGTTCATATTTTTATTGACATTGCAATGCATTTTCTGGTGCGGGAAACTGGTCTAATAGCTTCCGTCTTTTGTGAAGGGGCATACAAATGATACAGAAGGGTTGCCAAAGTAACGCAATTGTATTTGATTTCGCCAGATGGCCGGAAAATATTTCTTTTTAAAACGTCAGATCGAAGAACTGGGAGGAAAGCCATTCACCTTTTCTACAACATAGTTAGGTAAGTTTAGGTTCATAGCCAAAATTTGTTTAACGTGAGTACAGAAGTTGATATGGTATCGATGGAAATTGTTATCCGCCTATTTTCTTTACATACAAACACATATTTACTTTTTAGGTACATCTATCTACTTTTAGGTAAAGTTTTCCGTAAATTAGGTGCAATTTTATAATTAAATTTTCCATACCTGATGGAATATCAGCTGTAAAAGAGAGAAACAAAGAGCTGATTGCTCTTTGTCCAATAAACATACCTCCAAGACAAAATTAAACATACCTAGCAGGGTTACATAGAGAATCTGACACAAATTATGTCCCAATTAATTATTAATTGGCAATTAATAATTTGAATTTTTGTACGATAAATTGGGTACCAATTAAGGCTTAATTGGTGAAAAGGTTCATAATTGCCAATTAGGTGCCTGTTTGAACATAGTCTTACTGCAAAACTGAAGCCTTTTCATTCGACACCTAATTTTTTTTAAATTGAATGAACTGTGCAAATCTAATGTCATTAACAAAATCCTCGCGTATTGCACATACATATTTTTTAAATAGGTGGCAACCCTACTCAAACAAAAAATAAAAACTTATTGCGCATGCACATACCATATTCTTTCACATGGTATTTCAGTTTTCAGTCCAACAAACGGTGACGGTCTTATAATTTTTAAAAATGGGCAACCCTAATCAAAAAATAATACATTATTGAACATCTAAAAGCCGATCCCTTTTATTTTGCATATTATTGACTTTTATAAAAACATGTATATATTTTAATTTTAATCTCCGTATAAGGATAGTCACTAAATTATTGAAATTTTAAACTTTGTTTTAAATAATTTATGTTTAACTTTATAGTTTATTTTTATATGTTTATATTTTTATATATTTTTATGATACTAACTTTTTTATAAAAATACATATTTTTTAATTTCAAATTCCTTTATAAAAATATTTTTTAAGGATATTTTAATCCTTTCTTTTAGGATACTTTCAATTACTTATCCTTTTATGAGGTTTTTTCAAATCACTTCTCTTTTAAAAGGATTTTAAAAATCGTTTATCCGTTTATAAGGATTTTTTTTAAATTCGTTATCCTTTTATAAGGATTTAAAAAAATAATTAAGGATATTATTTTAAACTTTTTT
>NW_016158886.1:15535-28314 GCF_001687245.7 Rhagoletis zephyria | reverse complement strand
CCTTTTATATGTATATCGAGATTGTTTTTAGCCGATAACCATCCTTTGAACGTTTGCAGCAGGTGTCCAAATTTTCAAAAAAATCGGTTCAGCCGTTCTCGAGCTTTGCGATATACATAGATGGATAAGAGTTGCTGCTTATATTGCGCTCACTTACGTACAAAAAAAATATCAGCAGGACTTTTATTCGTAATTATATACATACATATGTATGTACATAAATGTGCATATACAAATGTAAGTGCTAACAGCAACGTTAGTTGCTCCTTGTGGCAACATAAACGACTCTACATACATAATTGCCTACATTATTTCTCCATAAACTGTACATACATATATATATTTATTTCTTTTTTTAATAAGAATCAACATTAACATTAACATTAGCACGTATGTATATGTATGCACAACCCTTGCTTTGCGCTGTATTCCGTACTAATTAACAGCAGATGGCGCTCTCAGTGCTGTTATGTGGGCATGTATGTTAGATTCATAGGATTTTTAAAGTCCTGCAGTTCCATTTTTAGGGCCGCCAGAAGTCGGAGGAGAAGCTCGGCCAAACACTAACATATGTGTAAGCGCCAATCTATTATTATTATTATTATTAGATGTATAATGTTATAGGGGACTTCATTGGAATTGTTCTTTTTATTTTATAATACAAATCACGAGAGCATCATGTTGTTATTTTTTTCATTTTCTTATTTTGAATGCAATCTTGCGATTTACATATCTATTTCTAAAAAAATTTCTTTCCAAATAAAACCTTTTTATATTCGCTAATTCCATGTGAATAAATTGTTCCCATAATTTAACATGCAAAACAAAAACAAATTGGGAAAAACTGTTTATGTTTTGCTTTATAATTTTTGAGAATATTTGTTCGCATAATATTCGTGATAGGGCTGAATATTTTGGTCCAAATTTGTTTTTAAATTTCTCAGCATATTTTGCAAAAAATTAGTCTTTGTGGTTTGCGTATCGCCATGAATTTAAATAAATTTCAAATTTAAAATTTCAAATGTATGCAAAAAACTTTAATTCGGTTGTGCAGACCGCCCTCCGTTAGTATAAGTATAATTTTGATCAGTTTCTTCATGCGCTCTGAAACCCAGTTTCGTCAACCCCATTTTTGAAATTATGCATTAATTTTCAAATTCTTCATATTCCATTTTGAGTGGGCTGATGAAATCTTCTGGTTAAAAAAAATATTAATGATCATGCTCAGGTAGCATGAATTTAATGAAATGTCATAATTTTATTAAAAGTCAAATGGTTAACAACAACAACGAATGTCATTAAATGGAACTACCCATGATAAAAACATAGAACCGTTCTTTCAATTTGTCGGCCATGATTTTTTTTTTGAAGTTTGCCAACATTTTAAAATCATATAAAAGTGAAAATGAAAAATTGAAATTGTTCGAAATTGTTGTTGCTTGAGATTGAAAATGAAAATGTGTGTGAGTTTGTGAGTAAATTTAAAAATTAAATTGTTTGGAAACGTCAAGAATTTTAAAAGTGACCCTCAGCGGTTCTACCTTACTATATTTTTATCATGGAACTACCTACTTTTTTGTACCACGCCCATAAATTATACTTAACTATTTTTGAAGGAACGAGTAAATAATTATTTGAAATATTTTTTGAAGAAACAAAGTAAGCTTTTATTTGAAATACTCAGTTTTCAAATAGGTATTTAAGCAGTAGAGAATTTTATAGAAATCAAGGCACATTGAACAGGTAGTATCAATGGAGTAGCTGATTTAGATTTTTTTTCAAGTTATTTTGTCTCGAAAATGTCAAATATTTTTAATTTCTTCTCGCAAAAATTCTAAATTGTAAAAAACTAATTTGCATGTGAAATCTTTTTTCCTTACAAAAGAAGCTACCGCGAATACACTTGGTGATGCGGAAGTTCAAACAACACAAGCCAATTACTGTTGTTCTGCTTACGGGCAACTTCAAAATCTGATCAAGAGTGTGTGTAGAATCAAACAAATTTCAATGAACAGAAAGTTGCGCAACACATCATATATGAGTATATTTTGCACCATTTAAAATTCCCTTGCTCTGAATAGTTGTTGAAGTCATCACATGCGCCAACGCTGCTTACTGCATTAGAGAAAAAAAAAAGAAATCACAACAGTCTTTGACGCTTTCGATACCAGGAGCAACAACAAAATACACGCAAATGTTGTTTTTGCTTTAATGCTACTACCTGTTTGATATGCCTGGTAGAAATTCATTAATTGTTAAGACGAGAAATTGAAAACATAAAATTAAAAAATAATCTTATAATAAAAAAATATATATATTTATAGAATATATATTTCCTTATAGGAAATATTTTTTTTAATTGGCGCCCAACGAAAAGGGATATAAAAAGTCCTTATAAAAGGATATAAGATTATAATATCCTTACAAAATGTTTTAAATCCTTATAAAAAGATGAATAATTTAAAAAATCCTTAAAACAGGATAGTAGTAATATAGCGAATCCTAATAAAAGGATAATCCTTAAAAAAGAATAGAAATATCCTCGGAAAAGGATAAAAATATCCATATAAAAGGCACATTAGCTGAGGCAATTAAGCTTTAAATTGCGGCATTGAGTTTGGTGTTCACACACGCGTCAGCTGCGCAATTAGCGATACGAAATTAGCTGCTGGATTACCTACAGTGATGGAAAAGTTGGTACAATCGTACCTTTATTTAGTTTGAAAGTACATTCGGTACAAACACACAATTTTAGGCACATTTGGAACGTAGCCAAATAACTTCTCAGGAAATCTGTTCATATTTTTATTGACATTGCAATGCATTTTCTGGTGCGGGAAACTGGTCTAATAGCTTCCGTCTTTTGTGAAGGGGCATACAAATGATACAGAAGGGTTGCCAAAGTAACGCAATTGTATTTGATTTCGCCAGATGGCCGGAAAATATTTCTTTTTAAAACGTCAGATCGAAGAACTGGGAGGAAAGCCATTCACCTTTTCTACAACATAGTTAGGTAAGTTTAGGTTCATAGCCAAAATTTGTTTAACGTGAGTACAGAAGTTGATATGGTATCGATGGAAATTGTTATCCGCCTATTTTCTTTACATACAAACACATATTTACTTTTTAGGTACATCTATCTACTTTTAGGTAAAGTTTTCCGTAAATTAGGTGCAATTTTATAATTAAATTTTCCATACCTGATGGAATATCAGCTGTAAAAGAGAGAAACAAAGAGCTGATTGCTCTTTGTCCAATAAACATACCTCCAAGACAAAATTAAACATACCTAGCAGGGTTACATAGAGAATCTGACACAAATTATGTCCCAATTAATTATTAATTGGCAATTAATAATTTGAATTTTTGTACGATAAATTGGGTACCAATTAAGGCTTAATTGGTGAAAAGTTTCATAATTGCCAATTAGGTGCCTGTTTGAACATAGTCTTACTGCAAAACTGAAGCCTTTTCATTCGACACCTAATTTTTTTTAAATTGAATGAACTGTGCAAATCTAATGTCATTAACAAAATCCTCGCGTATTGCACATACATATTTTTTAAATAGGTGGCAACCCTACTCAAACAAAAAATAAAAACTTATTGCGCATGCACATACCATATTCTTTCACATGGTATTTCAGTTTTCAGTCCAACAAACGGTGACGGTCTTATAATTTTTAAAAATGGGCAACCCTAATCAAAAAATAATACATTATTGAACATCTAAAAGCCGATCCCTTTTATTTTGCATATTATTGACTTTTATAAAAACATGTATATATTTTAATTTTAATCTCCGTATAAGAATAGTCACTAAATTATTGAAATTTTAAACTTTGTTTTAAATAATTTATGTTTAACTTTATAGTTTATTTTTATATGTTTATATTTTTATATATTTTTATGATACTAACTTTTTTATAAAAATACATATTTTTTAATTTCAAATTCCTTTATAAAAATATTTTTTAAGGATATTTTAATCCTTTCTTTTAGGATACTTTCAATTACTTATCCTTTTATGAGGTTTTTTCAAATCACTTCTCTTTTAAAAGGATTTTAAAAATCGTTTATCCGTTTATAAGGATTTTTTTTAAATTCGTTATCCTTTTATAAGGATTTAAAAAAATAATTAAGGATATTATTTTAAACTTTTTTCCTTTTATATGGATATTTTTATCCTTTTCCGAGGATATTTCTATTCTTTTTTAAGGATTATCCTTTTATTAGGATTCGCTATATTACTACTATCCTGTTTTAAGGATTTTTTAAATTATTCATCTTTTTATAAGGATTTAAAACATTTTGTAAGGATATTATAATCTTATATCCTTTTATAAGGACTTTTTATATCCCTTTTCGTTGGGCGCCAATTAAAAAAAATATTTCCTATAAGGAAATATATATTCTATAAATATATATATTTTTTTATTATAAGATTATTTTTTAATTTTATGTTTTCAATTTCTCAGCTTAACAATTAATGAATTTCTACCAAGGCATATCAAACAGGTAGTAGCATTAAAGCAAAAACAACATTTGCGTGTATTTTGTTGTTGCTCCTGGTATCGAAAGCGTCAAAGACTGTTGTGATTTCTTTTTTTTTTTCTAATTCAAAGAGTGACATGTGAAATACTAAACAAATAAAAAATTTAAATTGCAAAAAAATAAAAATTGTTGCAACTTTCTTTCTTAGTATATTTGTTTGCTTCTCGAAGCTTTGATCCATCTTCTGCAAGGCCCAGTAAGCAGCGATTGCGCTGCTGTGTTGGTTGAACGTNCCTGGTATCGAAAGCGTCAAAGACTGTTGTGATTTCTTTTTTTTTCTGCAAGGCCCAGTAAGCAGCGATTGCGCTGCTGTGTTGGTTGAACGTTCCAAAAGCTGCTATTCAGTAGCTTCCAAGGCGAATTTATATAAGGTGGTGTTACTAGCTCAGCTGATTTTATGTATGTGTTTCGCCGCACGGCTTCTGATATCAAATTGAAAAATTTTGTTTGAATTTCTACACACACTCTTACAGATTTTGACAGTTTATGCCGCTAAAGCAAAAACAAAATACATGTAAATTTTTGTTTTTGTACTCCTGCTATCACCTTATATTAATTCGCCTTGGTAGCTTCTTTTGTAAGGAAAAAAGATTTCACATGCAAATAGTTTTTTACAATTTAGAATTTTTGCGAGAAGAAATTAAAAATATTTGACATTTTCGAGACAAAATAACTTGAAAAAAAATTAAATCAGCTACTCCATTGATACTACCTGTTCAATGTGCCTTGATTTCTATAAAATTCTCTACTGCTTAAATACCTATTTGAAAATGAGTATTTCAAATAAAAGCTTACTTTGTTTCTTCAAAAAATATTTCAAATAATTATTTACTCGTTCCTTCAAAAATAGTTAAGTATAATTTATGGGCGTGGTACAAAAAAGTAGGTAGTTCCATGATAAAAATATAGTAAGGTAGAACCGCTGAGAGTCACTTTTAAAATTCTTGACGTTTCCAAACAATTTAATTTTTAAATTTACTCACAAACTCACACACACATTTTCATTTTCAATCTCAAGCAACAACAATTTCGAACAATTTCATTTTTTTNTAAAATGTTGGCAAACTTCAAAAAAAAAAATCATGGCCGACAAATTGAAAGAACGGTTCTATGTTTTTATCATGGGTAGTTCCATTTAATGACATTCGTTGTTGTTGTTAACCATTTGACTTTTAATAAAATTATGACATTTCATTAAATTCATGCTACCTGAGCATGATCATTAATATTTTTTTTAACCAGAAGATTTCATCAGCCCACTCAAAATGGAATATGAAGAATTTGAAAATTAATGCATAATTTCAAAAATGGGGTTGACGAAACTGGGTTTCAGAGCGCATGAAGAAACTGATCAAAATTATACTTATACTAACGGAGGGCGGTCTGCACAACCGAATTAAAGTTTTTTGCATACATTTGAAATTTTAAATTTGAAATTTATTTAAATTCATGGCGATACGCAAACCACAAAGACTAATTTTTTGCAAAATATGCTGAGAAATTTAAAAACAAATTTGGACCAAAATATTCAGCCCTATCACGAATATTATGCGAACAAATATTCTCAAAAATTATAAAGCAAAACATAAACAGTTTTTCCCAATTTGTTTTTGTTTTGCATGTTAAATTATGGGAACAATTTATTCACATGGAATTAGCGAATATAAAAAGGTTTTATTTGGAAAGAAATTTTTTTAGAAATAGATATGTAAATCGCAAGATTGCATTCAAAATAAGAAAATGAAAAAAATAACAACATGATGCTCTCGTGATTTGTATTATAAAATAAAAAGAACAATTCCAATGAAGTCCCCTATAACATTATACATCTAATAATAATAATAATAATAGATTGGCGCTTACACATATGTTAGTGTTTGGCCGAGCTTCTCCTCCGACTTGTGGCGGCCCTAAAAATGGAACTGCAGGACTTTAAAAATCCTATGAATCTAACATACATGCCCACATAACAGCACTGAGAGCGCCATCTGCTGTTAATTAGTACGGAATACAGCGCAAAGCAAGGGTTGTGCATACATATACATTCGTGCTAATGTTAATGTTAATGTTGATTCTTATTAAAAATATATATATATATAATATATATGTATGTACAGTTTATGGAGAAATAATGTAGGCAATTATGTATNACTGAGAGCGCCATCTGCTGTTAATTAGTACGGAATACAGCGCAAAGCAAGGGTTGTGCATACATATACATTCGTGCTAATGTTAATGTTAATGTTGATTCTTATTAAAAAAAGAAATAAATATATATATGTATGTACAGTTTATGGAGAAATAATGTAGGCAATTATGTATGTAGAGTCGTTTATGTTGCCACAAGGAGCAACTAACGTTGCTGTTAGCACTTACATTTGTATATGCACATTTATGTACATACATATGTATGTATATAATTACGCATAAAAGTCCTGCGGCTATGTTTTTTGTACGTAAGTGAGCGCAATATAAGCAGCAACTCTTATCCATCTATGTATATCGCAAAGCTCGAGAACGGCTGAACCGATTTTTTTGAAAATTTGGACACCTGCTGCAAACGTTCAAAGGATGGTTATCGGCTAAAAACAATCTCGATATACATATAAAAGGGGCGTGGAACCTCCCATGCGAACCGAGTTTTTCGTACTCCATATATCTGGAAATGTTCATGGTAGAGTTCTGGAACTTGGTATGGAGATATATAAAATTCATCGCATACTCTTGGAAAAAAATTCGAGCTATCGGAAAAGGGGGCGTGGCGCCCCCCATATAAACCGAATATTCATACTGCATATCTCTGGAAGTGTTCAAGGTAGAGTAGTGGACCTTGGTATTGGCGCATATGAAATCGATCGCATAATCTTGGAGAAAAATTGGACCTATTGGAAAAGGGGGCGTGGCACCTACCATACAAGCCGAATTTCATACTGCATATCTCTGGAAGAGTTCATGGTACAGTACTGGAACATTTCGTATGGAGATATATGAAATTAATCCCATACTCATTGAGAAAAATTGGCTCTTTAAAAAGGGAGCGTGGAAAAGTACAAACGTACTGACCTTTACTTATCTTTGAATGTGTATATAATTCTTCTGTAGGTATATTTGTGAGGGAAATCCTAAATGGCTGGAGTGATTTTAACAATGTTTTGTTTGTGTGTTTGAGTGGGTCCCTGGATAGTTTAGTTTCACAATCCGCCAGTTGGCGCTGGAGTTGAGTTATTACTAAAAATCTTTTTTTATGATCCGATTTGGCGAATATTCAAAACATGTATTGGAATCGGTAAAGGCAGTCCAATTGCAAAAAAAAATGCCAGGTGGTGCTGAGCTCGAGTTATTACTAAAAAACGACAAGTGAGAAAAGGTGCCGTAAATGTCAGACTAAATCGACCTGTTGCACCATTGAGTATATCGAACTAGTATTACGATTGGCCCAATGGAAGTGGTTTGCCAATATTATTATTCTTTAAAGCTTCATTCGAAGAAACAAGGGTTGAGTTGTTGCAGTGGTAAATCTCAAATCACCACCTGTCGAAATACCTTAAAAGCCAGTTTCATGAAAGCAATTTAATGAAAATTTATTTTTTTAATTGAATTTAATATAGAACTTGACAAAAAAAATTGCTTTCGCGGAACTGGTTTTTAAGGTATTTCATCTCAGTTTATGTATGTATATTGTATTTCTGTTGAACACGATAAAGTTTCTAGGGCACATTCACTATAGATCCAGATCATTGTTGCCACCAGCGAACTTCTCATGGACATAACACGTTCGTTCGGTTATTTAAGGCGGCAAAGGACCACCAAACGATAGTCTTAGCCGATGAATGTGCCAGTACAAATCGTAAATGTGGATTGTTGGAGAAACTGATGGACCAAAATGTTTAAATTAAAAATCTAATTTTTGGTGGGACGAAGTTCGCCGGGTCTGCTAGTTTTGTATATTTTTAATTAACTAGTAATTTTTAGCAAAAAAAAACCGACTTCAACTCCCATATAAAAAAAAATATATATATATATATCTCATGATCCGCTGATCGGATCTTAACCAGATTAGTATGGGACCACCTCTGAGACACTACCTTTCCGATGCACTTGGAAGTCGGTTAAAAAGGTGCGAAACACGTAATTAAAAAAATTGATTTTTGTTTTGAAATATTATTAAATTGGTATAAATGTGGGAAAGAAAATACTCCGATTTATTGTTTTAATATTATCAAAGTGGAAAGGCCGTTGAGAATACTAACAATTTATGAAACTTCAAAAAATTTTATTATCGGTCAAAAGCTGTTTATTGAAACCATCGTACAGTTTCATAAGTAAAAACACTATCAGCTGATTGCCAAAAAATGCCTACAGCTGAGTTCACCTGGTTTTGGCATTTGCTCTAATCTTTTATAATTTCTTTCATTTCTATTAAAATTTCTTTTATTTCTATTACAATTTATTCACATTGAACCAAAACACCAATACACTAACCAAAAAACACACCTACAGCCTGCCAGAAAAAAACGGTAAGAAGAAGAGTTACGTTACTTATAGAACTGTACGACGATTGAAACCAAGGCATATTAATAGGGTTGCCAGACGTACTGCTTTTGGGAGTTCAGGTACTCCTTTTTATTGCAATGTACTCCCAAAAAAATATATATGGAAATGTGCTCCTTTATTAGTTTTGTACTTCTTTTGTTCTCCTTTTTCCAGCTATTAGTATTTTATACAGGGTGTAAAATAATAACTGTCGCACAGTTTTTTTTTGTTTTTAATAAAAGGGACCTTTATAGATTTTGCGAAAATTTTATTAATTCGTTTTTAAGTTTCAACCTTCATTTGGGTTTACCAGCGGGTTTGGGAGAAAAGCGCAAGCGGCACGCAAGTCTTCATCGGTTACTTTATTACATATCTTCTGTAAATATAGGCTAATTTCCCCCATTTGGGTCCTTTATACTCCGTCTTTTATCCAACATAAGGCCTCATACTCAGCAATCGAAAATACTCCGAACCGGTGACTAAGAGGGCATTCATACGACCAATCCTACACAGTTTTTTCTCTTTTTTTTATGCAAATTCTAAAAAGGAACACCTATAACAGACGTGAGTGCCACATGAACTTATCTCCCAAAGCTGGCAAATGCAAATANGAAAAAGTACACCTATAAAAGACGTGAGTGCCACATGAACTTATCTCCCAAAGCTGGCAAATGCAAATAAGGATTAAAATTTTAAAACTAATTAATAAAANAAGAAAAAGTACACCTATAAAAGACGTGAGTGCCACATGAACTTATCTCCCAAAGCTGGCAAATGCAAATAAGGATTAAAATCTTAAAACTAATTAATAAAATTAATGTAAAGTATTTACAAAGTTAACAAAAAAATACTCTTTTTCGAAACATCTATAAAGGACACTTTTATTTTTGAAAAAACCTGTGCGACAGTTATTTTCTTACGCCCTGTACTTTGCCATTCATATTGTGGCAAATACTACTTAGTAAGCAAAGTTAAGTGTGATAGTGAAAAGGTGTAGGCATGGTCGTAGTAAGGTAGGTGCAGAGCTCTCGGGTATAAAAATCAGAAAAATATTAAATTAATTATAAGGCCTAAATTAAAAAACTGGCCATATATNACTTTTATTTTTCAAAAAACCTGTGCGACAGTTACTATCTTCCGCCCTGTACTTTGCCATTCATATTGTGGCAAATACTACTTAGTAAGCAAAGTTAAGTGTGATAGTGAAAAGGTAGGCATGGTCGTAGCAAGGTAGGTGCAGAGCTCTCGGGTATAAAAATCAGAAAAATATTAAATTAATTATAAGGCCTAAATTAAAAAACTGACCATATATTCAGAAAGAGTTTGGAATTCTTTTGTAGAATTTAGTTGGGGAAAATTTCCTATAAGTGCGGTCTTTGAAGAGGTTTATAGGAAATTTTCCCCAACTAAATTCTACAAAAGAATTCCAAACTCTTTCTGAATATATGGCCAGTTTTTTAATTTAGGCCTTATAATTAATTTAATATTTTTCTGATTTTTATACCCGAGAGCTCTGCACCTACCTTACTACGACCATGCCTACACCTTTTCACTATCACACTTAACTTTGCTTACTAAGTAGTATTTGCCACAATATGAATGGCAAAGTACAGGGCGGAAGATAGTAACTGTCGCACAGGTTTTTTGAAAAATAAAAGTGTCCTTTATAGATGTTGCGAAAAAGAGTATTTTTTTGTTAACTTTGTAAATACTTTACATTAATTTTATTAATTAGTTTTAAGATTTTAATCCTTATTTGCATTTGCCAGCTTTGGGAGATAAGTTCATGTGGCACTCACGTCTGTTATAGGTGTTCCTTTTTAGAATTTGCATAAAAAAAAGAGAAAAAACTGTGTAGGATTGGTCGTATGAATGCCCTCTTAGTCACCGGTTCGGAGTATTTTCGATTGCTGAGTATGAGGCCTTATGTTGGATAAAAGACGGAGTATAAAGGACCCAAATGGGGGAAATTAGCCTATATTTACAGAAGATATGTAATAAAGTAACCGATGAAGACTTGCGTGCCGCTTGCGCTTTTCTCCCAAACCCGCTGGTAAACCCAAATGAAGGTTGAAACTTAAAAACGAATTAATAAAATTTTCGCAAAATCTATAAAGGTCCCTTTTATTAAAAACAAAAAAAAACTGTGCGACAGTTATTATTTTACACCCTGTATAAAATACTAATAGCTGGAAAAAGGAGAACAAAAGAAGTACAAAACTAATAAAGGAGCACATTTCCATATATATTTTTTTGGGAGTACATTGCAATTAAAAAGGAGTACCTGAACTCCCAAAAGCAGTACGTCTGGCAACCCTATTAATATGCCTTGGTTTCAATCGTCGTACAGTTCTATAGAGTAACGTAACTCTTCTTCTTACCGTTTTTTTCTGGCAGGCTGTAGGTGTGTTTTTTGGTTAGTGTATTGGTGTTTTGGTTCAATGTGAATAAATTGTAATAGAAATAAAAGAAATTTTAATAGAAATGAAAGAAATTATAAAAGATTAGAGCAAATGCCAAAACCAGGTGAACTCAGCTGTAGGCATTTTTTGGCAATCAGCTGATAGTGTTTTTACTTATGAAACTGTACGATGGTTTCAATAAACAGCTTTTGACCGATAATAAAATTTTTTGAAGTTTCATAAATTGTTAGTATTCTCAACGGCCTTTCCACTTTGATAATATTAAAACAATAAATCGGAGTATTTTCTTTCCCACATTTATACCAATTTAATAATATTTCAAAACAAAAATCAATTTTTTTAATTACGTGGTTCGCACCTTTTTAATTAAAAATATACAAAACTAGCAGACCCGGCGAACTTCGTCCCACCAAAAATTAGATTTTTAATTTAAACATTTTGGTCCATCAGTTTCTCCAACAATCCACATTTACGATTTGTACTGGCACATTCATCGGCTAAGACTATCGTTTGGTGGTCCTTTGCCGCCTTAAATAACCGAACGAACGTGTTATGTCCATGAGAAGTTCGCTGGTGGCAACAATGATCTGGATCTATAGTGAATGTGCCCTAGAAACTTTATCGTGTTCAACAGAAATACAATATACATACATAAACTGAGATGAAATACCTAAACCGTTCCGCGAAAGCAATTTTTTTTGTCAAGTTCTATATTAAATTCAATTAAAAAAAATATTTCATTAAATTGCTTTCATGAAACTGGCTTTTAAGGTATTTCGACAGGTGGTGATTTGAGATTTACCACTGCAACAACTCAACCCTTGTTTCTTCGAATGAAGCTTTAAAGAATAATAATATTGGCAAACCACTTCCATTGGGCCAATCGTAATACTAGTTCGATATACTCAATGGTGCAACAGGTCGATTTAGTCTGACATTTACGGCACCTTTTCTCACTTGTCGATTTTTAGTAATAACTCGAGCTCAGCACCACCTGGCAGCTTTTTTTTTTGCAATTGGACTGCCTTTACCGATTCCAATACATGTTTTGAATATTCGCCAAATCGGATCATAAAAAAAGATTTTTAGTAATAACTCAACTCCAGCGCCAACTGGCGGATTGTGAAACTAAACTATCCAGAGGACCCACTCAAACACACAAACAAAACATTGTTAAAATCACTCCAGCCATTTAGGATTTCCCTCACAAATATACCTA
The DNA here is from genome assembly GCF_001687245.7 of Rhagoletis zephyria. Lineage (NCBI taxonomy): Eukaryota > Metazoa > Arthropoda > Insecta > Diptera > Tephritidae > Rhagoletis > Rhagoletis zephyria. The sequence goes on along the minus strand of NW_016158886.1, from coordinate 15,586 downwards.
CAGAAGAATTATATACACATTCAAAGATAAGTAAAGGTCAGTACGTTTGTA
>NW_016158886.1:0-15510 GCF_001687245.7 Rhagoletis zephyria | reverse complement strand
GTGCGGTCTTTGAAGAGGTGGTGAGCGAAGGGGGAATTGCCTACTCAGTCCAAAGTAGCACTTGTTGGCAAGAGTGATTCTGCGTTGGATTTTAATGCTGACATTATTATCGGTGTTAATGCTGGTTCCCAAGTAAACGAAATTCTCTACTATCTCGAAATTGTAACTGTCAACAGTGACGTGGGTGCCAAGGCGCGAATGTGCTGACTGTTTGTTTGATGACAGGAGATACTTCGTCTTGTCCTCGTTTACCACCAGACCCATGCGCTTTGCTTCCCTATCCAACTTGGAAAAGGCAGAACAGACTTCGCGGTTTTTGTTACCGATGATGTCGATGTCATCGGCATAAGCCAGCAATTGCACGCTCTTGTAGTAAATTGTTCCTGAGCGGTTCAGTTCTGCAGCTCTTATTATCTTCTCCAACATCAGATTAAAGAAGTCACATGAAAGGGAGTCGCCCTGTCTGAAACCCCGTTTTGTGGCGAACGGCTCGGAGAGGTCTTTTCCAATTCTGACGGAGCTGGTAGTATTGCTCAACGTCATTTTACACAGCCGTATGAGTTTTGAGGGGATGCCAAATTCAGACATAGCGGCGTATAGGCAACTCCTTTTAGTGCTGTCAAAAGCGGCTTTAAAGTCGACAAATAGGTGGTGAGTGTCGATCCTTTTCTCGCGGGTCTTTTCCAAGATTTGGCGTATTGTGAATACCTGGTCTATGGTGGATTTGCCAGGTCTAAAGCCACACTGATAAGGCCCAATCAGTTCATTGACGGTGGGCTTCAGTCTTTCACACAATACGCTCGATAAGACCTTGTAACCTATGCTTAGAAGGCTGATCCCGCGGTAGTTGGCGCGAATGGCGGGGTCACCTTTCTTGTGGATTGGGCAGAGCACACTTAAATTCCAGTCGTCGGGCATGCGTTCATCTGACCATATTCTGCACAAGAGTTGATGCATGCACCTTATCAACTCCTCGCCGCCGTACTTGAATAGCTCAGCTGGCAGGCTGTCAGCTCCAGCGGCTTTGTTGTTTTTCAGCCGCGTTATTGCTATACGTACCTCGTCATAGTCAGGCGGTGGAACGTCGACTCCGTCATCATCGACTGCGGGCTCGGGTTCTTCTTCTCCACAACTTTCCGTGCTGCTACCATTTAGTAGGGCGGAAAAGTGTTCCCTCCATAATTTAAGTACGCTCTGGACATCAGTTACTAGGTCGCCATTATTGTTCTTACAGGAGTGCGCCCCGGTCTTTAAACCTTCCGTAAGTCGCCTAACTCTCTGGTAAAATGTTCGGGCATTCCTCCTGTCGGCCAGCATTTCAAGCTCTTCGCACTCACGTATTTCTGCCTCTCTCTTCTTGTTGCGGCAAATACGTCTCGCTTCCCTCTTCAGATCCCTATAGCGGTCCCACATAGCGCGCGTTGCGCCCGATCGCAGCGTGGCCCTGTAGGCGGCATCTTTTTTCTCTGCAGCTTCCTGACACTCCTCATCGTACCAGTTGTTCTTTCGGGCTCGCTGAAATCCGACTACTTCTTCGGCGGCGGTACTTAATGAGCGGGAAATGTGGTTCCACTGCTCGCATATGTCGGTTTGTTGAAGAGTGCTCTCTGAGAGCAGGTGTGAGAGTCGAGTAGCGAAAGCGCTGGCTGTCTGTTGTGATTGCAGCTTTTCGACGTTAAGCTTTCCTTGCATATTTGGGCGCACATTTTTTGCTGCACAGAGGCGGGTGCGTATCTTGGCTGCAACAAGATAGTGGTCCGAGTCGATGTTTGGGCCTCGGGGTGTGCGTACGTCTAAAACACTGGAAGCGTGCCTTCCGTCTATCACAACATGATCGATTTGGTTTCTCGTTTTTCGATCCGGAGACAGCCAGGTAGCTTGATGGATCTTTTTATGCTTGAACCTAGTACTGCATACTACCATGTTTCGGGCCCCGGCGAAGTCGATCAGCCTCAATCCGTTGTCGGACGTTTCGTCGTGGAGGCTGAATTTTCCGACGGTGGTTCCAAAGATCCCTTCTTTGCCCACCCTGGCATTGAAGTCGCCAAGCACGATTTTGATATCATGACGGGGGCAGCGCTCGTACGTGCGCTCCAAGCGCTCATAGAAGAGATCCTTGGATGCCTCATCCTTCTCTTCCGTCGGGGCATGGGCGCAGATGAGCGAGATGTTGAAGAATCTCGCTTTGATGCGGATTGTGGCTAGACGCTCGTCCACCGGGGTGAACGACAGTACTCGGCGACGGAGTCTCTCTCCCACCACAAATCCAACTCCGAATTTGCGCTCCTTTACATGGCAGCTGTAGTAGACGTCGCAAGGCCCCAGACATTCTTTGCCTTGCCCCGTCCAACGCATTTCTTGGATGGCGGTGATGTCAGCTTTTGTCCTTACGAGGACATCAACCAGCCGGGCAGAGGCACCTTCCCCATTAAGGGTCCGGACATTCCAGGTGCATGCCCTCAAATCGTAGTCCTTTAAACATTTGCCGTGGTCGTCATCATAAGGGGGGGTCTCATCCGAGGCTTTGCCTTGCTTCTTCACTGGAAGTGGTTTTTACGTGGCGGGTCCCAAGCCCAGCGCACAACCCATTGCTGGGACGGGGGTGGTTTCGCAACCAAATACACGTTTATATAGCGAGCCGCTTGCTCCAAGCAGACACCCGCTTGCAGCCGCACCTACTGGTGAACAGACGCTGCAGACTTCAGTGAGCCCTTAAACCGAATAAGTCAGAGTGGCCCCACCGAAGCTCCCTCTCTTTCTGCCGTGACCCAAGGCTCCACTCGGATTGGTTACCGCATCTCGCACATGGGTTGCTCACGTTGCCCAGAGTGCGCGAACGAGGACGCAAGAGTCGGGATTGAGTATAGCCATGCAACTGTAACTGCATACCCAGCGCAACGACTATACCCCATTTCACTCCCATTATAATATTTAACTAAACGCGCAAAAACATTGCGCGAATATAAACAAACAAATGTTTAAATTATTTCATTTAATGACGTGGTTTCCTTTATGAGGTATTCTTTTCTGTCCATATGTATATGTGCATATAAGATGCGAATGCAGCTAAAATTCTTTGAAGGTTATAGGCATGTTTTATTCAACCATCACTAGCAAATAGCTAAATCTTGGTCAAATAAAACGAAATTAGCTTATTTCCTATGTTAGCCTAATTTTGACAGTTGTTTGACTGCAAATAGTGTCAAAGTAAGTTTTTCATAAGCCAATATAATTATGTTGGGTAAGTCCTCCATACAAAATAAGCTAATAGCTTAAATTTCTGGACAAATAAAAGACGGCTATTATTGAAGTAATCCTTATTACTACACCTGGTATAATTTCATCATGATGAGGTTGAGTTCATGCTAATTTGTAGCAAACATAGCACGCGCACCTCATAGGGTTAATTTGTTTGTTTACAGTTTTTTGACATTATAACTAGCTACAAGAGAGATCGAGCTAGTTGTCACTTTTACCTTGTTAAATATGCCTTGATTGAAACCATGATTCAATAATTAAAGGTTTGCTCATTAGTGACATTAGCTAAGCCTTAAGCTAAGTGTACACGGTAGAAAAAATACGCGAGATTTAGACAAAAATCTCGCTAGAGACGTGTAAACACTCAATAGAGCTCTACGAGAGACTCACCCACAAAGTCTATGTGAGAGTTATTTAGCGAGACTTTTTCGCCGTGTACCCAGTCCATTAGCTCCCTTACAAAAGCTTTGCACACACACACGAACCCACACACAGTGCCTTGCTAAGGGAGCCGATTTTGTCAAGAGGGAGCGAGAAAACTGTTGAGCAAACCTTTTATTATAAGGTGTGTACTCGTATTGAGAGGACAGAATTCTCCAGCAGCAAAAGTTCTGAGAATTTAGCAGCATTCGCTCTCAAAGAGACGAAATATCCACATAAGTACGAGAACGCAAAATTTGCAAAAACTTGCAACCTTCGAAACAGCTGATCACTTGCACAGTTGCCACTGGTGATTAATTTGGCAATTTATTCTCTGCTTGGGTGCATTTTCCCCCGATTTGGCATTTTATACAATTGAATAGTTTTGGATAAGAAAAGCCTTTTTAAAATACGAATTAATTATATCTGAATGATTAAGTTATTTTTCTCATAATTATTTGTGATATCACATGGTGACGAATTAAAAACAAGAGTATCTCCTCCAAAATCCAAAATCCAAAAAAATTGAACAGAGTAGGTTTAAAATTATAAAATTTTAATTTCAACAATCAACCTACCAAAACCGAAAACTTCAGCAAAAAAACATTTCAGTATGCTTCATTTAAATATATTTTGGTATATTTAAAGGAAAATTATGGTACAAACGAAAAATGTCATACGGCAACCATAGTCAGCACACACTAAAGCAAACAAACTGGAGATCAATAGCAAATTAACGAAAAATAAACGCAACAAACGTTGTGCTTATTAAATTTACGCACTTTTTGTTGTATACTAGCATTAATAATAAAATTTGCAATTACTAACTCAAAAAGGCCATATTTTCTTTTGTTTATTTACAAACATGTGTTTGTGATCGGCTGATTTTCTTACTTGCAAGTTTTAGCTGGGAAAAATTTTTCCAGCAGAAATTTGCAGCTCTCTTTCACATTTTGCTCTCTCAATTTCCACTGGATTCTTTTTTGTATCATGGTTTATGGATAGCTATCGAAACATTTATTTTAACATAACAAAGTACAGCGCATCGTTTATTAACTTACACAAGACTAATCGAACAATTTTTTTTTTACAGGCATTCCCATGATATCACCCTCTGAACTAAATTGGTCACACATGCTTTCGGCTGGCGTAAGCACACCTACAACTCCGCATGCTAACACGCCAAGCGCTACACTAATGCATGTGCCTCAATCCATACCAACATTGGCCGACCGCTTGGAAACGTATCGCCAGCTGGCCACCGGACGCATGCAGAATTCCATGGGCGGTGCTATACTCGCTGCAAACACCATTGTATCGCAGAGTCCACGCGCTGTAAACTACACCACCAGCCTGGTGGAGCGCACCAGAGATCTACGTAACTGGCTACGGCAGGCTAAGACCGAGCACGAGTTGTTAACCGGCGCCGCTGGACCCATGCAGCATGGCAGTTTGGGAATATCAGCTAATGGAATTGGTGTGAACACGGTGAGCTTGCTAAATACTAGGGAGTGTGGCGGAGTCAGTAGTGGTGTTGGTGTCGGTGCCATCGCCGGCGCTGGTACAGCAACCACAACTGGTGGAGGCGGCGGCACGGGCACGCAGACAAACCTATAATTAGGATATAATGTTTTCTGCTGCTGGCGCAGTCAGGAACCCAGATCTTAAGTCATGCTTAGGTAAATAAATAGTAACAGGAGTTAAATGTACTGAAGCATGCTTGTAGACTTACAACGTTATGAGTCAAATATTAGTAAGATCACCAAGCAAAGTTCTAAAATTAACCTCTCAGAACTTAAAATAGAGAGCCTACGGACATTCGTCATAGTGGACTAATCAGCTACATTAAATAACTTTGCTTATGGTCTTAATAATTTTACGCATGACTCTAGTTGCATACCTACATATGTACACACATATGTAAGTACATACATATGTAAAAAAACACATGGATGTACTTAGAAAGCCTAGTCAAGAATTACAACAAACTGTAAGCGCTAATAGCATTTTGTAGTAGATGTGTGTAGGTTAATTACAGTACTTACTTGCAAACGTACAAGTATACATAATGTTTTATTGGATCTCAAATTAAAACCAAAGATAATCGTTGTTGAAACTAAAAGATTGAATATAATAGTTGTATTTGTAATATTGCTTTTGAAAGAGGAATAAATAAAAAAAAACTGTATTTTGGTGCCAAAATAGTCGAGGCTGCGGATATTGAGAGTATTTACAGAGGAAATTTGGAAATGATTACAGTCAAAGTTAGTATTATTTGATAGGGCTTGCATGCAACACTTGAAAAAAATATTAGCAAAATTCAAAATGAAAACTTAGTTAAGCAGCAGGCATTTGAAAATTATGGGAAAGCTGTTTTGACGCCATTGGCTAAATAGTTAAAGGTACCTACATTCATATTGACAATGTGTGTGAAGACTAAGCTCATATTTTAGGTTATCAAACCTGGAAAATTAGGTAGTGAAATTCGACGTGTAAAAAGTAGTCAATGATATATTGTAAACTACTTATATCATCTCCACTGCTCCACATAAAGAAGAATCGGGTTTTCATCCCCAAGAAAATTTAAAAAAACTTGACAAATTTTGAAGGTTAGGCTAGGTGGCAGCCCCGCGCATGGCTCATTTAGACATTTCTTATGTGGTCCGTTGTGTAACGACTTAAAACAATTTTCCTGGAGCTATAAACGCAGGTTGTTTACATGAAGCTTAGCTTGAAAAGCGCTGGGTGCTTAAAACGAAGCTCCGCTGGCAGCTAATGTTCAGCACGGGACTGTTGAAGAAATACGACCCGGAATGCTTTAATCTTAGCACTAATATGAGAAGCAAATGCTGAGATGATACCACCTCTTCATTTTCCAAACAGATACGTCAGCAGGAGTCCGATACGATATTAAATCGTATAACTTGGGTTCCTAGTGGAGAGCTGCCGTTTGGTCAGCTGAATTGGTCCTTTGATTTACTGTGGTCGACTACCGGCCATCAGAACTTCGCAACTTTGCATGTCGCGTTATAGGAAAATGCTTGGCGAGTAAACTGAAAACCTATCTGTTCAAAAGCAGTCCGCATATTGACAAAGCAACTCCCACGCCCTCCCTGGCAAAAAAGAACACCTCAGCAGTGTTGCCATATTAGGCGTTTTCCGGCTATATTTAGCCGGTTGCGAAAGCAAACAGCCGGAGAAATCTCGATTTAGCCGGCAGGCGATTTATTGGCCGCTTTGCCAAAAAATTAGCCGTTTTGTTTTCTTAAAATTCATATATATAATTTTCGGTTTTTAAAAAATTACCGACCCAAAATTCTTAAAATTCATATATCGATGGCTGAGTGGAAGATCGACCTATCTCGGCAGCCAGTTCGAAAACGCTCTATCTCAAAAAACTTTTCAAGAACGCCCTATTTCAGAATTTAATTGAAAAACACCCTATCTCAAAATTCGGTTCAAAAACGCCCTATCTCACTTCAAAATATATTGAAAATATGCTGATATAGGGCGTTTTTGAATCGGCAGCTGAGATAGGGCGTTTTTGAAACGAGTTCTGAAATAGGGCGTTCTTGAAAAGTTTTTTGAGATAGAGCGTTTTCGAACTGGCTGCCGAGATAGGTCGATCTTCCACTCAGCCATCGATATATAATTTTCGGTTTTTAAAAAATTACCGACCCAAACTCTGTTAGAAATGGGTAGCCTTATCTCGGAGAAATTTTTCTTGTCGAAGTGTTTTACATATATACAATTGAAAGACAATTTTTGCTAATCTGAAAAGTCTTCAAATACTTTGCCGATTTCAATGATTTCTTTTAAGCACATATACAATGACCCAAATATAAACTGAGATGCGACATTTTAGCAAGTTTTGCTAATTTTTCATTAGTAAATTTAATGTTTATGCTTTATTATAAAAATATAGCTGATTACTTAAAAAATACCATTTAAATCCAAACTTCATACTTTGTGAAAATATTATGAAATTTTTACCCACATTTTTAACTTTTTAATCAGTATCTTTAGAAATTTTAAATTTTAGTATAATAAAGTAAAAATTTAAAGTACCTAGTATTTACCACTGATTTTTGGCAATTTTTTTGTTGACTGTGGTTCGCATTTTTTCATATAAAAAACTCGTCGAACATACTTTTTATGGCAAAAAACTCGTAACACCGTCATTAAAAAAAATGCCAAAACTCAGCGTTAAGTCCTCGCTAATTCAAATTTGCACCTCATTAAATTAGAATATAATATACTACAGAACTGCATACCATATTTTTTTTATATTTGGGTCACTGTACTTTTTCCAAAGAACATAGCGGGGATTTTTTCTTAAAATTTTTGTTATGAATGTCTTAATTTTTAAGCAAAAGTGCAATACTTTCTACTAATATAGCCATTTTGTAGGACGAAAAGTAACCTAGTGCAAATGTTACAATATAAGAAGGCAAAAAATTTCAATAGAAAGAAACGTCATAAGTTTGTAATTGATTTATTTTTTATATTTATGTATGCAATAAAACATGACTTCCGATGTACAGCTTGAATTAATCAAGTATAACGACAGTTTCCTTTGTTGTCTAAAAATAATTTAATGAATTTATTAATTTTTCTACTTTATTCAAATAAAACATGTTAATTTTAGCTGAAACATTTTAGCCGTTTTTTCGGCCAGTTTAGCCGGTCGGCCCAAAAAGTTCTGGCAACACTGCACCTCAGGGTCTGCCTAGAAAATTTATCAGCATTACTGGCTGCCACTCTCCAACTTATCCCCTAGAATGATGTGTTTGGTAAAGGATTCAATCGGATCACTCTTTCTTCTGGCAAATTAACTCTTGGGATGAATCTTACCAAAAAATCAGCAGGACTACATTGCTGCCTTTTTCGTCCAGGCTTAAGGAATGAATGAAATCTAAGCAAGAAATTTTTCTGATAAGCAAGGATCTAAGCCTGCGAAGTTTAGTGAGAGCACGACGAACGCATCTACATATAGTCGTTTAAAGTACAAAACCGCGTATCGTCATTCTGCAAACCCCGTAATTGACATTTGCTGTCAAAAATTGGATTAGCTCACACAGCTCTGGGCTCAATCCTTATCCATTCGTCCTGAAATATACTAGCCAGAAATGCGATTGCTTTATAAAAGAAAAAAACATTTTGAAATATGAGTGTTTTTACTCTCTAGAACATAATTTATGCAACCTCACATACGCGGTTTCGCATTATCTTGATACGGGGTTTCGCATTTTGTTGACACGCGGTTTTGTACTCTGAACGACGATATGTATTTAAGTATCGTGTTAAGTGAGAGCTTTTCATTTTTTGTACAGTAATTTTAATACCAATTCAAATTACTTGCAGAGTTTACGTCTAAGTTTATACGAGATGTTGAAGGTTCCGGATGCCCACAGAGGAGATATCAGCCCGACTGAAAAAATAAGTATTAAAAATGTGGAGCTTCTGTCAGTAAAGTAAAATACCAACTACTTTACACAGGAGGGGATGGTTCAGACGGATTAGAGAATTTCAGAGAAGCTTGGCTAGTAATTTACCTGCGCGTTTCCTTGACCATTTTCCATTTGCCAATTCATTTGGCAAAGATAACCCAGAGAGCGTCTTTATTTTATTTTATTTCATATTTTTTTTTTTTAATTCAGACTGGAAGACACTAAAATAAACAGGCAGCTGGCTGAAGTTTTGGGAGAGCTCTTGCGGCAGGATCCTACTTACGACTTTTCAATTTTGAGCCATGGCCAAAAATTAGAGTAGATTATAGAACTAAGTTTGTCAGTTTCTCCATTCGCTCTAGTGCTGAACCTCTTAAAAAGCAGAAGAATGTACTAGTTCACAAAAAACTACTGAAATCGCACCCAGAATTTTTGAAAGGCCAAGGTTCAGGTGTAGGCTGAATTCAAGCTGCTTGCTCTGTAGCTCACCTGAAGCTTACCGTAAACGTCGATGGCAAAAAACTCAGCCTAATTTCTACTTTATAAACTTTTCTAAGGCAAGCCATTATACTATGGTGATACCTTGGAAAAGTATGAGTCGAACAACCATTGGACATTCATCGATTAGTTTTCCGCGTTTTAATTAGTATAACACATTTTTATGAATATCCGTAGCGAAGTGTGAATATTTTTTAATTGGAAAACGGCTAACTCTTATCTACCACAAGTTTCCCATATATATTTTCTTTCAACTTCATTAAATAATCAAAATGAATAGTGGTTTCAAGCTGAAAATGTATATTGAATCCCCTAGAACAGGCGCCGGTTAGACTGAATGCATAATATTTACTCGTAATCGTACATACAAACATGGATACATATGTATGTCCTCTCTGCACTCAAACTAAATATCCAAATATAATTTGAAATATCTCCTTTTGATGCATACAGATGCATGTGTGATGAAAATAATATCAAATATTTCCTTGTATAATTTTTTTATAATTAACTATATGTACTAGATAAGTACTTAATAGAAAAAAGTTAAAGAAATAGTCTATTACCATAATGGCCTGAGAAGATATTTCTTAAACTCAGTTAATAGAAGCGAAAAGAAAAAAAAAACAATTAAAGAATCTTGAAATCCAAAACAAATCTAAAACCAATCATTTACCACTATATTAAAGCAAAAACAAGTATTTGTAATTTTTCAAACATTCGTAGTTGAAGAAATGGAATTGTTACTGAGCAATGGAGATCGAAATTTGCATGAGATTAATTAATAATAAAAAGAAAGCACAAATTTATTGATGATTTGGAAGAATAAGCCGAATATGCATTAATAGATACATTCATACATACATACATATGTGGTATATTCGTGTTTGTGAAACTACTACCTACATATATAAATAGTGAAATTAGTTAGTCGTAGGTGTGAGTTGACATTACAAACAAATTTAAATAAAACAAAATTTACAAAATACATAACATATGTAATCTGCTTCTGTTTGAATGTAATTCAACAGAGAAATAAGTGCATACATACATAAAAAATATATTCATAGGTACATATAAAACTTATACAATGCACTATGGTCTGACAGCTACTATTTGCTGGCCAAAAGTAATTTTTTAAAGTATCGACAAATCGATTTTTTTTGTTCCTTCGCTAAACTAATTCTCCGGAGTACAAAAGTCCATACTCATTATTTTCTTAAAGAGTTTTTCCGTTGAGATATCAGCTTTTATAGTTGACATTTCTACAAAAAGTTTATACATTTATTTCTTTCGTAGTCAGTATATTTGTAGTTCGAATCGGAATAAGTCTTCGAGTGATAAAGATACTTCAAAAAAAAAGAATGGAAATGAAGAATGAAGGTAACATTTGCGTGATTGGCCAAAAAGAAAACTAGCATAGAGCTTGCTAAATAAAATAAAATTAATTTTCAAAATGGACTCTAATTTGGGTAATAATATTCCACTTAAGTAGCGGTCTTCACGCTTTGTGGGCAATAAAAATGTTCAATTTAGAGTTTGTGGGCTGAGAATCATGTTGCACTTTTGGAATAATGGTCGTTTTCTTAGAAAACTTCCACGTCGTTTTGCCGTGTTTGAATAGGACAAGCCAACAAAGATGCAAGAAACTTCTGTTTTAAAAATTTTTGCTGCGAAATATTAACACCTACATAAAGGAAATAGCAAGAACGATATGCAGGTACGTACGTGCGTTTTTTGCAATTTTTGTTCAAAATTGTACGTAACGTTATTTTTTTCAACTTTATACTTAGCCTTATTATAAGTAATATACTTGTTGTGTCAGTGTCCTTTCAAATAAATAGCTACACATTAGAACAAATAAAATACAAATACAAACACTCGTGATAAGTGACCTAAAAGAAAAAGTTTTTTTGAAGCACCTATGATTAAAAAAAATATATGTATATGGCAAAAATGTAGTCTGCTATTTCAAAGTTAAATTTTTTTGCTCCGAAACCGATAACACCACATTAGATCTATCATTTCAAAAGCTGACATCAGTTTTGAAGTCTGCGTTTATGGTGAAAAGGGAAACATTATAAAATCTGGTCGTCATTTTAAATTCCAGCGACCCCGAAAACCCCCTTAAAAATAAGTTTTTGGTGAAAAGGAACACGTTACTAAATTTGGTTGCCATATTGGATACGCCTTTAGGAATTTAAAAAATCTGATAAATTCGAAACCAGCGACTTCAAACACACCAAATACTAAGTTTCAAATCAATTTGGTTACTTCTCGAATTTTGGGCAGCTAATTATAGTCGCCAGACCATAGTGCAATAGCAGGATTCTGAGATTATGAAATCGTTACTTCATGTGTTTTGTATGTTTATTCAAAACAAAAAAAAAAATTATGTGGAACCTAAAAAATTAATACACATTTAAAAAATTACAGTCATAATCAAGAACTGTAAAATGAAGTGTATTGAAAAAAGTAATTAAAAAATTTCAAACGACGCAAATATGTATTTAATATTGATAATTATTACAAAACAATAACTAAGAATGATTTTTAGTGCATTCATTTTTAAGCTTTTAATAACAAAATTTAATTACCTCTAGCTGAACAGCATTAAACGAATATAGTATTTACTTACATATGTACATATTATAACAATTAAGTTCCCTAATTTAGATTCATACATACATACCATATACATATGTATATACATAATTACGTACTAGCAGGCATGGATTTTCAAAATTTAAAATTGGGCCGAAATCGAGTGAAAAATATGCCGAAATTCAGGCGAAATTGCCGAATATTAAAAATAGCCACAAAATACCCATTTTATGATTTTTTTACCTTATTTGAAACAGCTTCCAAAAATTCTCTATTTCCCCGACTTTATAGAGTTCAGGAGTTCATACGTCCAGCAAAATCTAAAGTAAATAGTATAAGTCAGTGTTGCCAGTTTGCGAGGAGGAGGAGGTTACCAATTCGCCGGAATTTTTTTTTTGTATATGTTACCGCATAACGTTTGACCGCGTTAACCGTTTTATATAATTTTTTCTTTAAAGGAAAGGTGGTACCTCAGAGGTGGTCCCATACTAATTTGGTTTAGATACGATCATTGGATCATGAAGAAATTAACGTTACTCTTAAATGTTTATATGACAACTGAAGTAGTTTTAGTTTTTTGCTTAAAAATTACTTGTGTTACATGTACATGCGTGTAAGTAATGAATATATTTCTGTGTTCGTATGGAAAAGTAGCTTATGTCGAAAGGCTGGCTTTAGTATAATGCGGCATTCCCTTTATTCCTTAAACGACAAGGAATTTTTTGAAGAGACTTAATAAGAATGTTGACTTGCTAGTATCGGAACTATTTATCGCAGGTTTATTTGCCAAAAGTTCTTCAACGGCTCAGCGCCAGTGAGTCATTCGCAATCATATGCTGCGAATGCCGATTTATACTAAAGCCAGCCTTTCGACATAAGCTACTTTTCCATATGAACACAGATTTATTATAACGGACGTTTTTTTGTTCTCTCATGCCCGTTCAGTAATCCAGCTATTCAAAATCTTCATAAGATAAGGAGTTCATCATCCATCAACATAGCGTAGTCTAATGAAGCTTTCTTTTTTTATTAATGTATGTCGAATTTTCTAAATCTTTTAATAAGTACTGTTAGTTTATTTCTGTATAATTGGGTTAATTGTTATTTTTAATTGTCTCAATTTATTTATTTAAAAATTTATTGCAATGTCCAATTAAAGGACCAACACAACTAGATACTCAAGTTACTAGTTTCTAACAACCTTGGACATCTACAAACTATATATATTTAGGGGTATTTTAGGGAGGAATGATTGACTTTAACAAAAACAATTAAAGTCCTGTCTCAATAGGGCCAAAAATCGGAGGTTTGGCCAAAAGGGCCTGCTGGCCTTTAAACCGCGAAAAATAGCACAATTGTTTGTACTTTTCCATCTCTGGTACATTGTACATAAGAGTGGCCCTTAAAAAATCAAATAAACGATTTTTTTCAGTCACACCCCTTCAATCGGTAATACCACGGTCACAGATAACGCATATAAGTTTTGGTCCCGATTGGATTAAGGCGTGTCGCAAAGGGGCAAATTTTAGATTCCTCTATCGAGACTCAAAAAATTAAAATGATTTTATTTTTCGTCTAATACCTAAAATCGATACTACTAAAGTCGAAGATATCACATATAAATTTTGTTCCCGATTTCAGTCGGTTAAGACGTTTTCATAGGGCAATCTGAATTTTGACCCCTGTGCGACACGCCTTAACCGACGAAAATCGGGACCTAAATTTATATGTGATATCTTCGACTACGATAGTAATTGGATGAAAAAATAATACTTTTAATTTTTTAAAAAGTAGACAGAATAAATAACTTTCATATGAGATTATGAAGGTAGATTTGTTAAATAATATACATACATATGTACAAGCGAAGCACATGTACTCAACTGAAGACCTAATTTGAGCTAAATTAATCCAAGGGGTTTTTAGTCGCATTTGACAAAGTGTTTTCACTTATTTGACGCCCAAATGCCATTGATTTTGACATAGTGAAAACGAGTCTTTAGGTGTTTGCTCTTGGCCTTAAACGCCTATACAATGTTTCTCAAGGATTTATCGATGCATTCCAAATAGGCGTTGAACGATAATTAAATTTCTTTTAACTTTGGAAGCGGAAATCCGGACGTCTGCACACGGACATTGCTTGAGGAAAGAGCACTTTAGTTTTCATTTGATTGATGCTGCTTTTTTTATTCAAAATAAGCACTCGACGTGACCTTTTCCATTTTTTCGAATTTGCAGCGGTCTACATACAGACGGATAATAGTTGACGAGATCTCTGTCTCCGTTAAAGTTGCAACGCGTGAAATTGGTAAAGTCACGAGCTTATTGAACCCCAAGCGTTCTGATTTTTTAAAAGCCATTTTGAGAGGTATTGGAAATGTTCCAGCTCAAAAATTACACATAATTCATTCAAAATGATTTGCTGGTCATGGAATAGTGACCAAAATTGTTCCGCTTGGGTTAGCAGCAACTTTCTTTCGCGGTTCTGTCTATTTTAAAAATGTAAAGAAAGTTTACAAAAAAATTTTTTGTAGTACATATGTAAGTATGTTAGTTATGGTATTTTAGCTTTGTTAGATTATTATATCACTGCTTGCATCTAATTATAAACAACGAGAGACTTCCGTTAGCATAAAAAGAAATTATTTACCGTCCTTATTTTTTTATTTATATAGGTGTGTGCATAACTAAATGTGCGCGTTGGTTGCTTTAAAATGTGATAATTCAAATAAATGTATCTTAAATCTTGCGTCGCAATATATCTTGGTTTGTTCTGGGTATGTACAACAAATATTGTGAACAAGTTGTATATTGTACTATTTACTTAATTAAAATGGAAATTATTATTGCCTTATTTGTGCTGCACTCGTAATAATTCAAGTAGACTATAAAATTACTTTAAAAGTATATTTAAGTATGTATCTAAAAACATATGATTGTAAAATTATTTATCTTCAAATATAGTAATATTCATCAAGAGTAATGAAAAATATTAAGTAAATAAAATATTTATAAAATTCACGGGAAATCAAATTCTAGCGAACTAGAAAAAATTCAGATGAATATAAGGTCATTGATAAATACAGATATTCGTATATACATACATACCTACATACATACACTTACATATATTACATACAAATATGAAAAACTGATATCAAAATTACTAAATATATACGATTTGCTAAAGGCTCAAACTTTTGAAGATCATAAAAGAATGAATTATAACATTACATTAAAAAATTGCATACATAAATATACACCCATACGTATATAAAAT